>NC_083469.1:4744918-4767418 GCF_030014155.1 Tachysurus vachellii | reverse complement strand
TATTACTATGTGCTAGCTGGGTCTAAAACTAGCATTAGTTTCTGGCTAATGGTAACACGTTAATAGAATATCTACTACTTTGGACGAGATTATACGACTGGATAAAACCCAAGACTTCACTGCTGCCTGTTCGCTAACCGCTTCACCAGATAACCTCCTCCTGATGAGGGATTTAAGCCTTGTTTAGTTCACAGCTCTGGGCTTCATAGCAACAGATATTCTGGGAAATAAAATGTCAGCTAATTTTATTTCTCCTCCTGGAATGGAGGGAGTTTCTGTTACAGATGGTGCTGTCAATCCATAATAATTCACAAATCTGCACCTATGTAGAGGAGATAATCACTGCTCATGCTTCTAGAAAGGGAAGAATGGGACCTGACAGTGATGGTGTCTCTCTCTCTCTCTCTCTCTCTCTCTCTCTCTCTCCCTCTCTCTCTCCCTCGGTCTCAGTGCATGCTGGGTGTGAGTCGGCTGAACATATGGAGTGTGGAGTGGTTGGGGGTTCGATTCCTGCCTCCACCTTGTGTGTGTGGAGTTTGCATGTTCTCCCTGTGCCTCGGGGGTTTCCTCCGGGTACTCCGGTTTCCTCCCCCGGTCCAAAGACATGCATGGTACAGTAGGTTGATTGGCATCTCTGGAAAATTGTCCATAGTGTGTGAGTGTGTGAGTGAATGAGAGTGTCTGTGTGCCCTGCGATGGGTTGGCACTCCATCCAGGGTGTATCCTGCCTTGATGCCCTGAGATAGTGTGGTAGAAAATGAGTGAGTGATGAGTGTTTTGTTTCTTATTTTGAGGCAAATATCTCAGAGCGTCTGGATTTAAAGAAAGCTCTGGGCATAAGTGCTGGCACCTCGCTGAAGAACATGGCATCCAGGGCACTCAGATGATTGACACACTGATGCAGTGCCATGGGGTGAGAGTGGTGAGAGGCGCGTGGGGTGCCGGAGATGCTGTCCGTCATACCAATATGGTGGCCCATATCTCGAATGAACAATGAACTGAGCAGAACTGCTGCTGTTTATTTACAGAAGAACCAGCTGGGATTTGACAAACCTCTGTTTTTAGTGAACACACGAAAGTTCTCATCATGCTTGGGCTCTCTCTCTCTCTCTCTCTCTCTCTCTCTCTCTCTCTTTCAATGCACTATAATTTTCAAACTTGATGCAAATTATTTAAAAACAGTATCTATCTATCTATCTATCTATCTATCTATCTATCTATCTATCTATCTATCTATCTATCTATCTATCTAATCTTATCTTCTTTTTCCAACTTTTTTATCTTTTTTTGACCGTTAAGTGTTCAATTGCTGCTCGGGGCCTGGAGTTATTTTTGAAAAGTGTCTCTGTTCAGGGTGACAATCACTTCCTCTCTCTCTCTCTCTCTCTCTCTCTCTCTCTCTCTCTCTCTCTCTCTCTCTCTCTCTCTCTCTCTCTCTCTCTTTTAGATCAGCTCTGGCGTGAAGGAACATGTGAAATATTAACAGCACAGCATTGCTTGAGGCTGTGTTTCCCCAAGAGGACAGACAGACAGACAGACACACAGACAGACACACACACACACACACACACACTGCTTTTGTCTCACCCTGTCCAATGCTTCCTATAGACTGACTGAATGATGACTGAAGGTGTTCAGTATGAGTGCAAATCAACATGTTCATTTAAAACATAACCTATACACACTGGCCACTTTAATAAGAACACATGTACACCTGCTCATTCATGCTATCTGACAATCCTGCATAAAACCATAAGCTATCATTTTTATCTATCTATCTATCTATCTATCTATCTATCTATCTATCTATCTATCTATCTATCTATCTATCTATCTATCTATCTATCCACAAGCATGTACGATCATATGATTGTTTCTTTAAAACTTTTAAACACACTGGTCTTAATAACAGTCCAAATGAAAGCATTGAATGAAGCGTGAACGACATTGTTGTTGTTGATAATAATAACGAGAACTATTAAACAACATTTGGCTAACATAACGTAGCTACTGTATGTATACCATATTATCCTTCCTCCTTCTGAACATTACCATGATTTCTCTCTCTCTCTCTCTCTCTCTCTCTCTCTCTCTCTCTCTCTCTCTCTCTCTCTCTCCTTCCTGCTCTCTCTCCCTCTCTCTGTCTCCCTCTCCTTCTCTCGCTCTCTCGCTGCGTTTCACTTCATCTTTAAAGCTACACACAAAGCTGTCACTTAATTCACACCTGTGTAGATTCCCAGTCTGTATTTAGCCACGTTAGAATTCTTTTATTCAATTATCCCGAGTAATTTGAGCAGCTTTCAGATGCTGCTAATTAAACGAGACAGAGCTTCATTAGTGGGAAATAGAGTTTATATATATATAATTTAAAATGCATAAAGGTTTAAAAGACATAATAAACAGCGCGGGGGGGGCACGGTGGCTTAGTGGTTAGCACGTCCGCCTCACACCTCCAGGGTTGGGGGTTCGATTCCCGCCTCCACCTTGTGTGTGTCTAGTTTGCATGTTCTCCAAGTGCCTCGGGGGTTTCCTCTGGGTACTCCGGTTTCCTCCCCCGGTCCAAAGACATGCATGGTAGGTTGATTGGCATCTCTGGAAAATTGTCCCTAGTGTGTGATTGCGTGAGTGAATGAGAGTGTGTGTGTGTGTGTGCCCTGTGATGGGTTGGCACTCCGTCCAGGGTGTATCCTGCCTTGATGCCCGATGACGCCTGAGATAGGCACAGGCTCCCCGTGACCCGAGGTAGTTCGGATAAGCGGTAGAAAATGAATGAATGAATGAATGAATGAATGAATGAATAAACAGCGCACAGGGTCGTCCGTGAACATAACAGTAGCAGAAATAAAATTTTTGCTAATATTTAAGTCTGTTGTTGTTGTTGTTATGATGTCGATGGCAATAAACCTAACATGTCTGATATTTGTTTTTTATTTTTTTGATATTTGTTTTTATCTTTAAGATATTTTGATTTCATATCATATTAATTAAGTAACACTTCCACGTCTTATTCTTATTCTCAAAGCCATGACTGAACTCTTCCTTGACATTTTTGTCTACTTGTTAATTGTATGTTAAAAAAAACGCATCCTGTTTACTCACGTATTTGAAAGGTAAAAAATAAATAAAATTTTTTTCTCCAAAGTGCTCACAAAGCGAGCTTTAAAGCTTTAAACCTCGCCCTCACCCTCATTATTTTCTGTCTCTACTTCAGCAATGCCATTTTTTTCACATTTTCCTGCCAGAACATTCTGCAGACTTTAATAAATCATTAAAAAAAATCATTCACACACATCACCCCATCTCCTAAAACCCTCGTCTCGTTCTTTTTTCTCTTTTCTCCCTGTTGAAACTCCTTCATCTTTAACTCAACACTTCCTCTCATTCTGTACACTATCTCTCTTTTCTGACATCTCAATTCACCTTCCTCTGACTGCTCTTATCGACAGGGTCTGTTTATGATGTAACCGTATCGTTAATCGTATCGTACTCATGAACATTTAGGCAGTTATCCGGATCGTGTCTCTGCATCACGGTGCAGGAAATAATGCAACTGCAGTTTATGAGCTTCGGTGAACAGAATGCAGGCTTAAATTTGATCTCAGTGACCACTGGAGACTCCTTCCACATGCAGTAAATAAACATCTCTTTCAGTATGTAGATGCTCTAATCCAGAGCAACTTACATTTTTTATCCTCCATGGTTGCTGTATCATGTCTGACCCTGTGCTCTGACCTCAACCTCCAAAGCTGGGACAAGTAAAGAAAGAATTTCACTGTAATGTTGATGTGACAAAAATAAAAGCTTCTAGATTATAGACAGTGAATTGTTTTACTTTAGCGTCCAGGTTAAAAAGTCACTCCTTTACACCCTCTCAGGTAGAAGGTCAGCCATTAGCTGAAGCCATTATTACACTGCAAGTGCTTTTTTCACCCAAAGCTAATGATATTGTGCATCAGGGTTTGTACAAATGGGTAAAACTGCCGGAGGAGATTGTTGCTTACTCCTGTACTGAGCTTTGTGCCCTATCTTCAACATGCCATTTTACTGAACAACTGATGTGTCAGAGAACCGGCGTGCCGTTCAAACCCAAATGCAGGATAGCTGAAATAAAACTGGTTTATTAAGCGTAACATAACACGACACAAACAATACCGAACTCAGAAAAACACGACAGACTACGCAAGACGTTACAGACATTAAACGAAGACGAGGATTCAGCGCTGCCACGAATATATACAGAAGACAATTAGACATATAAGGGACAGGTGTGCTGAGGCGGGAAGGAATAGACAAGGGTGGGGCAGACACGTGAACACAAAACGTAAACAAAAGGCACATGGCAAAAGTCCGAGGTAGATCCTGACAAGATGTAGACAAGACGGTGACCCATACTCAGAATTTGTTCTCTGCATTTAACCTATCCAAAGTGCACACACAGCAGTGAACACACACACCGTGAACACACACCCGGAGCAGTGGGCAGCCATTTATGCTGCGGCACCCGGGGAGCAGTTGGGGGTTCGGTGCCTTGCTCAAGGGCACCTCAGTCGTGGCCGTCCCGAGACTCGAACCCACAAAGTTAGGGTTAGGAGTCAAACTTCCCCCATTAGGCCACAACTTCCCCTTGTGTGTATGTATGTATGTGCTTACAGTTGTGTGTGTGTGTCTTTGTGCTTTTGTGTGTGTGTGTTTGTGCTTGTGTTTGTGTGTATGTGCTTGCAGTTGTGTGTGTGTGTGTGTGTTTGTGCTTGTGTGTGTGTATGTGCTTGCAGTTGTGTGTGTGTATGTGCTTGCAGTTGTATGTGTGTGTATGTGCTTGCAGTTGTATGTGTGTGTGTGTGTGTGTGAGAGTGTAGGGATATGTATGCTCTTAGTAAACAATTACAAGTTCACAATCTGCCTCTTGTTCAAGCGGCAAAACCCTTATAAATACATCTTAGTCCATTATTCTGGGTTTGTTGATATTCTGAACATCTTCATTGTTATACAATAACGGAACGAGTGATCAAAAGTTCAAAAGTTTACACCCTCCCAGCTCTTAATGTATCATGACATCTTGAGCATCAGTAAATGCTCAGTCGTGCTCAGTGTGAAAAGATTTCAAAATCATAGAGCTGTGGGACAGAGATTAATATATGAGGACGATGCTGAAAAAGCAAATAACAGGCAGGACCTGGTGGATTGTTCTGAAGAACTGTGGGTAGTTTCAGTGCTCATGACAAACACAGGACTTATGAAGAACTATGTAAACATCTCGTCACACGGTACACATGGTTAAAAATCCAGCATATGGAACAGCCCTGTATGTGTGTGTGCATGTGTGTATGTGCGTGTGTTAGTTAGTTAGTTAGTTAGTTAGTTTGTCTCTGTCTAGTTTGTGTCTGTGTTTGTGTGTCTGTGTGTGTATGTATCTGTGTGTGTTTGTGTGTCTGTGTCTGTGTGTGTTTGTGTGTGTATGTGTCAGTGTGTGTTTGTGTGTGTCTGTGTCTGTGTGTGTATGTGTCTGTGTGTGTATGTGTCTGTGTGTGTTTGTGTGTGTCTGTGTGTGTGTGTGAGAGAGAGAGAGAGAGAGAGAGAGAGCGAGAGAGAGCGAAAGAGAGAGAGAGAGAGAGAGAGAGAGAGAGAGAGAAAGAGAGCGGGAGACATAAAGAGTGTGTGTATGTGTCTGTGTGTGTTTGTGTGTGTATTTGTCAGTGTGTGTTTGTGTGTGTATGTGTCTGTGTGTGTTTGTGTGTGTCTGTGTGTGTGTGTGAGAGAGAGAGAGAGAGAGAGAGAGAGAGAAAGAGAGAGAGAGAGGGAGACATAAAGAGTGTGTGTATGTGTCTGTGTGTGTTTGTGTGTGTCTGTGTGTGTTTGAGTGTGTAGGTGTCTGTGTGTGTCTGTGTCTGTGTGTCTGTGTGTGTTTGAGTGTGTAGGTGTCTGTGTGTGTCTGTGTCTGTGTGTCTGTGTGTGTTTGAGTGTGTAGGTGTCTGTGTGTGTATGTGTCTGTGTGTTTCTGTCTGTGTGTGTTTGAGTGTGTGTGTGTGTGTGTGTGTCTGTGTGTGCATGTGTCTGTGTGTTTCTGTCTGTGTGTGTTTGTGTGTGTGTTTGTGTGTGTGTCTGTGTGTGTTTGTGTGTTTGTTTGTGTGTGTTTGCGTCTGTGTGTGTTTGAGTGTGTGTGTCTGTGTGTGCATGTGTCTGTGTGTTTCTGTCTGTGTGTGTTTGTGTGTGTCTGTGTGTGTTTGTGTGTTTGTTTGTGTGTGTGTTTGCGTCTGTGTGTGTTTGAGTGTGTGTGTCTGTGTGTGCATGTGTCTGTGTGTTTCTGTCTGTGTGTGTTTGTGTGTGTGTTTGTGTGTGTCTGTGTGTGTTTGTGTGTTTGTTTGTGTGTGTGTTTGCGTCTGTGTGTGTTTGAGTGTGTAGGTGTTTAGAAGTATCTGCCTCTATAGAGAAACATCACTGCAGAAAGGATTCTGCTCTGTTGTCCATCTAAGTTACAAGATAAAATGTATTTTTAAGAGTAGATAGTAAAGACACACAGGTGTCGCTTTAGTGAGTTTTATTTCTGTCTCCAGCTCAGCTTCCAGCGGACGGCACAAACTTATCAGCAGTGCTTTTGAGTTCAGTATCTGCTGATCAGCTACATGGTGTAAGATCTATTAAAGTGAGATCCAGCACCAGGTGAGATAAACCCTGATGCGGTTACATACACACTCATCGTCGAACAGGTTTAGAAGATACGACAGGCTAAAAATATTAATTCATGAGTTACAATAAGAGAAAAAGCAATCCAGTGTGTGTTTGTGTTTGTCTGTTTATGTTATTTGTATTTATGAGGCTATGTGTTAATATAGTTATTTGTGTGTGTGTGTGTGTATGTACAGTATGTGCGTGTGTGTGCATTTGGCTGTCTGTGTGAATGTGTCTATGTAATTATATGGTTATTAGTTTGTGTGTGTGAGTTCCCAGAATATCAAAGTCTACTAAAGGCGATGGAATGTTTTCATATTTAGCTTCCAAACTTTGGAATAGTCTTCCTGATAGTGTTCAGGGCTCAGACACACTTTCCCAGTTTAAATATAGATTAAAAACATATCTCTTTAGTCAGACACACACATAATACTTAACATAATCTTATAATCTTGTGCTCTATTACATGCACATTATCATCTAGTGCTTGCTAATATTATTAACAGCAGCTACGCTAATTCCGCTCCACTTCTTCTCTCTCTCTACGCATCCCGAGGCTTCATGAAGTGTTCGGAAATACTAAGAGGAGATAAGAACTACTGTACATGTGGTCTTTGAGGACAACAAACTCCTCATCAATACAATATTTGTCAGACTGTATATTGAATTAGCGTATATATCTATAATCACACCCTAAACTTTTAGCATTTTGCAGATGTCCTTATCCAGAGTGACGTACAAAAGTGCTTTTAAGTCTCTCTGGTTCACTAGGTTACAGACTTAAGATACCAAATCACTGTTTCTTTATTTATTTATTTATTTTTATTTTACAATACACAACTACAACAAACAGGGAAGAAAATGCTAGTTCAAGTATTCTGTAAAGAAGTAGGTCTTCAACCGTCATTTGAAAATAGCCAGTGACTCGGCTGTCCGGACCGTTTGGGGAAGTTCATTCCACCACCTTGATGCCAGAAAAGAAAAGAGTCTTGTAGTGTACTTGCCTTTTACCCTGAGAGATGTTGGGACCAGTGGAGCAGTGCTGGTAGATCTGAGGGTGTGGGGTGCAGTGTGAGGAGTGATGAGGGCTTTGAGGTAAGAGGGAGCTGGTCCGTTTTTGGCTTTGTAGGCCAGCATCAGTGTTTGGAATCTGACGTGTGCAGCTACAGGAAGCCAGTGGAGGGATCGCAGCAGCGGGGTGGTATGGAGAATTTAGGCAGGTTGAAAACAAACCGTGCAGCTGCATTTTGGATCATTTGCAGAGGACGAATTGCGTCCATAGGTAGACCTGCCAGCAGTGAGTTGCAGTAATCCAGTCTTGAAATGACAAGAGACTGAACAAGTACCTGATCAGCCTGTGTGGACAAAAATGTCCGAATCCTTCTAATCTTGTAGAGAAGGAAAAGACATGGGCAACATGCAAGGAAAAGGACAGTTAAGTGACTGGTTTCCCAGAGCTGTGACTGAAGGGGAGATCAGATTATTATGCAGAGGTTTTGCAAGATACTGACCTGTGGATGAATCACCTGATAATTAGCAGTTCAGTTTTGTTGGGATTGAGCTTCATCTGATGAGCCATCATCAACAATGATATGTGTGCCAGACATGCTGAGATCCGAACAGAAGCTGTGGTATCTGAGGGTGGGAAAGATAAGTTGTGTATCATCACCATAGCAGTGTTAAGAAAACATGTGTGAGAAAATAACTTGACCAAGAGAGTGAATATGCAGGGAGAAAAGAAGAGGACCAAGTATTGAGCCCTGTGGGACACCAGTGGAGAGTCTGCACGGAGCTGATGTCACTCTTCTCCATGTTACCTGATATGAGCAACCTTCCAGGTAGGAAGAAAAACATTCCCAATGTGATCCACAAATTCCAAGAATCCTGAGGGTGGACAAGATGACCAGATGTTAGGGATCGTTTGATCCGGGTGTCTGTTAGCGCGAGAAAATCAAAGGTGTAGTGGGAAGCTAAAGCCTAGCTCAGCTTTCCTTACGGCAGACTGGCAATTCCATAGCCCACCTACCACCACTGTTTGAGACTCACACGACAGAGGAATGTAGATGAGGTTGCTGGAAATGTTACCTCTTCTCTATAGACGAGAACGTCTGCGACAGGAAGAGGTGACTACAGGATTTGAGGCACATATCTGCGGTCAACCAAGGGTTTGATAGAATATATCAAAACAGAACTAGACACTGTACTGTACGTTACTACATCAGATAATCTCTATAGCAACGGTTTGTTCCAGACGTATGGTGTTGCATTGCTGATATCTTGAAGTTTTCTCTGAGGAAATATTTTGCATTTTTCGGAAGGAGTCTCCAGTGTCAGACGTTTCCAATAGAAGAAGGAGGATGGGGATGGAGATGGGGGTTAGATGGGGAGCTTTTTTAATAATGTAGAGATAGAAAAACTGTGATTGGCTGGTGCTTCAGAGAACATATATGACATCCTTCACCCTCATTGGTTGGTGGCTGATGTGTGATAGTGGAAAGCTTGCTGGTGTGTAGGAACCAGTGTTGTGCTAGTTACTAAGAAATAGTAACTAATTACAGTTACTAGTTACTTCATTCAAAAAGTAACTCAGTTACTTTCTTGATTACTTGATTACAAAAAGTAATGCATTACTGTTAAAAGTAACTTTTTTAAAGAACCTTCTTTAATGTTCCCATTAATGGATAGGACCTTCGAACCAGAAAGACACAGCTTACATCTGACTAAAAGGTTTTTGTCTTTATGCTCAACTAAAGAGAAATAATGAGCATATTTCCACTTTGCGAAACTCGTCTTGCTCTCGCCTTCAACTCGCCAATACTGCCGCACATACTCGAATAAACGGAAACACGCCCACAGTGCGGCGTCTTCGTGTTTACAGGTTGGCATGCACCAATCTTACAATGTGTCGCCGCTGTAAACAGGTTAGTCTGTAGCCTACACTTCAGCCAAAATTAATTCAACCATGTGGTAACGGAGTTATTCATTCATTCATTCATCTTCTACCGCTTATCCGAACTACCTCGGGTCACGGGGTGACGCCTGTGCCTATCTCAGGCGTCATTGGGCATCAAGGCAGGATACACCCTGGACGGAGTGCCAACCCATCGCAGGGCACACACACACACACACACACACACACACACACACACACACACACACACACACACACAATTTTCCAGAGATGCCAATCAACCTACCATGCATGTCTTTGGACCAGGGGAGGAAACCGGTGTACCCGGAGGAAACCCCCAAGGCACGGTGCAATCTCCACACACACAAGGTGGAGGCGGGAATATAACCCCGACCCTGGAGGTGTGAGGCGAACGTGCTAACCACTAAGCCACCGTGCCCCCCGGTAATAGAGTTAATTTATTTAAAAAGTAATGCATTAGAGTATTAGTTACTGTCAAAAGTAACTGCATTACAGTACTGGTAGGAACTGGCAGATGACCAAACTGAAGAGATGGTGGTAACAGTATCCATGCTTCATGTTGGGTCTCATAACATACTCCAAGTGATTAATTCAACAATGTTTAAAGAACAAAACTGAGAAAGTACTTCTGAAAAATAAGGATAATCATAATGATTAAATACATCTTCATAAAATAATTAGCCACTTTATTTAACATTTCAGCCTTGACACTCTACGGTGTTTCATGGAAGGCTGTAAACAGTCAGAATCAACAACCACGTAATATAATATTGTACACTAATGTATTATACCCCCTCTGTTCTTTATTGTGCTTAGTCACTAGATACAGATAAAGCTCAACCTAACAAATGAACAAAGACACAATCTACAGCTGAACTAAGTGACCACACAACCACACAATCCTTGAAATGTTCGATACACCACCCGGTTCTGCAGCTCAGCACTTCTGCACCGAGGTTTTAATGGACTTTTATCAGGTTGAAGTAGCAAGTCAATGTGTGAGATAACGAAGACAAATGCACATACTGTGAAAAGTCTGGTGAAACAGGGTCCGAAAATATGAAGACGTGACCGATTGTTTATAAAGACTTGAAAAATGACTGTAAAACACACAGTGGTGCAGCACTGAACTGATCTGTGAACAGGTCTGAGGAGGACCGTAGATTTATTATTGAGCAGAACAACTGGTTTATTTTCTGTTTCCTATAATGAATAAATATGTTGTTTATGTGTTCACTGCCTCAATAAACACACAGGATTAAGCAGTACCAATGAAAAGCAGGTGAAAGTACAGGTGTATCCATCATTTTACAGGAAAATAAAATCCCTCTTACTAGTCTTACTAATGCAAAAGTGTCTTCTTATGGTATTAATAATATTAATAGTAATAATATTAGTAAATGTTTTTCTTTTCACCTCTGCATTAATTGACATCTGCATTCCTTTTATTCTACATATAATTCTTTATTTTTAATGAATGATTTTTTTATGTACTGAAATTATATATAATACTATAAACAAATCTAAAATATGGTTTTTAATAATTTGATGAGATAATTATATAATTTAATTCATTTTAATTTATATTCTATATTATATTTCAAATGTTAATATAAATTAAGGGGGGCACGGTGGTTTAGTGGTTAGCACGTTCGCCTCACACCTCCAGGGTTGGGGGTTCGATTCCCGCCTCCACCTTGTGTGTGTGGAGTTTGCATGTTCTCCCCGTGCCTCGGGGGTTTCCTCCGGGTACTCCGGTTTCCTCTCCCGGTTCAAAGACATGCATGGTAGGTTGATTGGCATCTCTGGAAAATTGTCCGTAGTGTGTGATTGTGTGATTGTGTGAGTGAATGAGAGTGTGTGTGTGCCCTGTGATGGGTTGGCACTCCGTCCAGGGTGTATCCTGCCTTGATGCCTGATGATGCCTGAGATAGGCACAGGCTCCCCGTGACCTGAGAAGTTCGGATAAGCGGTAGAAAATGAATGAATGAATATAAATTAATTATCAATTATTATTAAATAATAATAATATTAATAATAATTTATGTGAATACTAATTTTAGCATAGTAATTTTACATTATTTAAAGTATGTTTTTTTTTAAATGCCAACCATGTGAGGATCCCGAGGCATCTACAGATTGACCAGCTCCAATTGGACTGTGATTAGTATTCGGACATACTAAGACAGGATGCCAACTCCATGTGGTCTTTGAGGACAGACTGTCACACTGTATATTTATAATCACACCCTCCAGTGTCACCCATATGAGGATGAGGTTCCCCTTTGTGTCTGGTTCCTCTCAAGGTTTCTTTCTTTGCCATCTAAGGGAGTTTTTCCTCCCCACAGTCAACTGAGTCTCCTCAGACTTGCTCATTGGGGATAAATACAAAAACATTTATTAATTATTTAATATTTTCCTGAACCAACCTTATTCCAAATGACAGTAAATGAATAATAAATACAACTTTAATAGTAATACACTGAAAAGTAATTTATATTATGTATTATTTAAAACACTTGTTTATTTATTTACTGTGCATTATCTCTTTTATAATCTCATTATGACTTCAAAATACAATTTTCTATTCTTCAGGATAATTGTTCCTCTTTTCTATTGACATTGTGTACTTTGGCTTTTCTTTGTTTAATATTGTTTCATGCTGGTGTTGTCTTAAAGATCGGGAAAAAAAAACTTCAGTAATATTTTGAATGTATTATACTTTTCTAACGTGAAGTACATTCATTTTCTACCACTTATCTGAACTACCTCAGGTCATGGGGAGTCTGTGCCTATCTCAGGCATCATCAGGCATCAAGGCAGGATACACCCTGGACAGAGTGCCAACCCATCACAGGGCACACACACACACTCTCATTCACTCACACACTACGGACAATTTTCCAGAGATGCCAATCAACCTACCATGCATGTCTTTGGACCGGGGGATGAAACCGGAGGAACATGTGAACTCCACACAAACAAGGTGGAGGTGGGAATTGAACACCGACCCTGGAGGTGTGAGGCGAACGTGCTAACCACTAAGCCACCGTGCCCCCCAACGTGAAGTACAATTTATGCAAATTCACAAGCAAATTTCTTCTATTGATGACTCTTACTTTTGGGATCTTATTCCTAAATCAAGCATATTATCAAACACTATATTAATTTAATCAGCTATCAGTAAATCACAGTATTTATTACTTCTCAAATCATATACTAATATATAATATATAACAATGTATTGAGGTTCATATCATTTGACTATATATATATATATATATATATATATATATATATATATATATATATATATATATATATATATATATATATATATATGGTTCGAACATTAGAGGATCCTTTTTTTCAAAAACTTAATAGGATTTGTTCCAGAATTTATTTAAATAATATTTTTTTGAATAATCAATGTTGAAATAAAATAAATAAATGAATAAAAATGTCCTCTTTTTGATTTTTGATCCCTTTCATTTTAAAAACTAGAGCATGGTTCAAGCAAAGCAGCAAATCCCCTCTCTGACTGTCTGATTGTGTTTGATGAGCTTATTGTATATTACAAAGCCTTAATCTCTGTGATTTTTTTTCCCACAAAAGTAGGAAAAAAAATGCTGTAGGGTCATTTCTTTATGAATTTGTAATCATAAGAACTGGGTGAGATGTGAGATGTGAGATGTGTATCGTCATAGGTTCAAAAACGCAATGATAATTTGGGATGTGGAAATGATTGGAGTCGTAGATGTGTAAAGGAAGAACACTGATGGCTAGTGGGAGGAAAAAAGAGGAAGAGAGTATGTATGTGAGGGAGATACAGAGAAACAGAGATGCTTTAATGGAGGCAGAGAGAGAAAGAGAGACAGAGTGAGAGGGCTGAATATGATAGACAGATAAAAGAACAAGCATGGAAGGATTCAGAGAAAATAAATGCAGTACGGTGGATTTAGACTGAAATTCATGTGACCGTATCAGAATAAGCTTCCTATTTAATGTGTGTTTTCAATGCATGTTTGATTGACACTTTGACATAAGAATAACATTGGTGTTTATGGATGGATAAACGCCACATAGGAATTCAATTTTATCCATCATATTGAATAAGAGAAAAGAAAAGACAGTCTTTACTTCTGTACTTCTGCTCTCCTGACTCACGGTCTGCCATTGTGAAGGGTCCACCTGGATCCTCGAAAGATCTCAACAAAAACAGGGTTCACCCGGATGTAGTGGATCATTTCACAAAGATATTGTAGATTTGGAGCTAAGACGTGTTCCTGTAATTGTAGGACTCTGATAATCAGAGTAGGTGACTTGAGTCCAAATATTACACAAACATTTACATGGTTAAAGTTTAAAGTTACGTTTTCTGTTAAGTGTCCAGCCGACTGACTTTTAAATACAGACAAGTATCGACAAAATAAAAGAGAAAAAAAAAAAGAATAGAAAATAAGGACTGGATAAAGAAGCATTATTTTCATAGCTCATTCATTCATTCATTCATTCATTTTCTACCGCTTATCCGAACTACCTCGGGTCACGGGGAGCCTGTGCCGATCTCAGGCGTCATCGGGCATCAAGGCAGGATACACCCTGGACGGAGTGCCAACCCATCACAGGGCACACACACACACTCTCATATTTTTATAGCTGTTAAATGCAATTCAATGCAACATTAAAGGAAGTAATAATAATAAGAAAAATGGAATAATCTCAATGAATGCACACTAATGTAATCAATTTAAACGTTTTTGAAAACTTATAATTTCATATTAATGACATAGACTAAAGAAGATTTAAATATTTAAATATTTAAATATAAATAAATAAATAAATAAATAAATAAATAAATAAATAAATAAATAAAGATAAGTAAGAGCAGGCATTTAATTAAGAACATAGCTGGATAAAATAAGGACAGGGCTGCAGTGACACAGGTAGTTATCTCCTCCTTCTGCCTTTCCAGCCCAGGGAGTAAATAATTTCTAGCAATCAGTCAACGGACATTTTGCTTTGAATAATAATAATAATAATAGCAGGTTCCCTGTGATTACAAACCGCTGCTACTTACATACAAGGCCCTTAATGGTTTAGCTCCCATGTATCTAACTAGTCTTCTAACACATTACAATCCTTCACGTTCTCTGAGATCACAAAACTCAGGACTCCTGGTAGTTCCCAGAATATCGAAATCTACTAAAGGCATAGAGCATTTCTATCTTTAAGGACAACAACCTTCTCATCAATAAACAATCGATGTACTGTATATTTATAATCACACCCTCCAGTGTCACCCAGATGAGGATGAGGTTCACTTTTGAGTCTGGTTCCTCTCAAGGTTTCTTCCTTTACCATCTAAGGGAGTTTTTCCTCCCCACAGTCACCTCAGACTTGGTCATTGGGGATAAATACAAACACATTTAAATATAAGTCTAATATTAATCTTAAACATTTGCATTATATTAATCTTTGTATAATATTAAACTGTTTGTATTATCTTTAAGTTCTGTAAAGCTGCTTTGAGACAATGTCCGTTGTTAAAAACGTTACACAAATAAATTTGAATTGAAGTGAACTAAATTGAACTGTGTGATGTACTTGGTGTCCACGTTCACTTTGGTGGAGTATAAACCAAACAGCCATAACATTAAAGCCACCTGTGTAGGTTGGTCTTGTGCCACTAAAACAGCTCTGATCCGTTGAGGCATGCAGGACTCCACAAGACCTCTGAAGGTGTGTGTTAGTATCTGGCACTAAACCTTGGGCAGAACCTTTAAGTCCTGACCTTTAAGCTAAGAGATGTGGCCGTGGATCAGAATCATTTATCCAGCACTTCACACAGATCCTCGATCGGATTGCGAGCTGGGGAATTTGCAGACCTGGCAGTGTTGGCTCAAGTGGTTCAGGCTCTGGGTTACTGATACAGTAGGAGGATAAGGGTTCAAGCCCCAGCACTGGCAAACTGCCACTGTTGGGCCCTTGAGCAAGGCCCTTAACCCTCACTGCTCTAGTGGTTCTGTATCATGTCTGACGCTAACCTCTAAAATTGGGATATATTTTAGCTGTGTGAGTTTTGTCTTTTATGGAGTTTTGTTTTGTGTTATAAAATGTTTGCCATTCACAAATTCATGACCATATTCATGCAAGTAAGAAAATCTGCATCTCAGGAACTTTTTTCTCACCCCAGCATTTACTGATATTATTGTTTGCCTAAAAAACACAAGGTCAAAGGCAAGTATTAAAAGAAAGAACAAAACAGAACGATAAGATAAGAACCCAAAGATGTGTTTTTTTTTGCATGCAGGCACTGGTACAGAAAAACAACAGCTAAAAGTGAAGGACAAATAAAAAGAGAGTTAAGGAGGAAAGATTCAGAGTCCGTAGTGAGTGAATACTGCAAGTTTAGTATAAAAATGATTAAAAGGGGGACAATTAATCAGCATTAAATGATGAGACAAAGGATTGTGTTTGCTTTACTGCCACTGAGAATCACAGATTAAATCTCAATGGGATTATAAAAGCAGTTTAATTCCTCAGCGCATCGCTCGGCATGAGGCACCGAGCAGGAAACCGTCCAATCAGATGGACACTCTTTAGATTGGACGGGTGTTTGTTATTAAGAAAAATTGGGATGGATTTATATAAAAAGAAGATTATAACATAAAACCCTAAAATGGTGATTTCTAATATATCAGATGCTTTACAACATGTTAAATATGCAATGCAATATGCAATAAAACCTTTATAAATGTTTCTACAATATAGTGCATGTGAATTAAAAATATGATCAATAATATAGTAATCTGTTTCATCCATACATTTCTGTTGGAGGGCTCTCAAGTTATGAAGACAGGCAAGCGTGACATCTCCAAACATCTGTTCAAACCGACCACCGAAAATACCTTCTCTAGTGAATGTTTTTTTTAATTGGTTGATGCGTTAAATCTTACCCAGATAGTACTATTTTCTGATTGGCTGTTGTGTAGCCTCTTTTATTTGATTGGCTGATAAGTGTCAGTCTTGACTAAGAACTGAGACGCGCTTGATTCCTGCCCAGTTCCATAGAGACAGCGGTGCGGACTTATACATTTTGGCCGCTGCGGCTTATTAAATATATGATAAATAGTCAAAAAAGTTTTTCTGCGTGAGAAATACGATGTGTGGTGGAAGAGCGTGAGAAAAGACCAGAATGCGTGACACTTGACAGCCCTGTACTTACTGTATTAAGAAACGACGGCGATCGAGCCCTGCCAACACAATCCACACCATAAGTCTGAAGTGAGACTGAAGCTACTATTGATTAGCCACCTGAGAGCACTAATTAACATAGAGCAACATTCACTTCCAGGCAACACAATCAACAACACTATACAATTCAACTGGCAACTGAGTCGATTAGACGGTGCACAGAATCCAAATCCTTACTTAAGTTCCAGCTAGAACAAGTTAGCTACACACTCACCTACATACAATCACAGAAGGCATCGGTGAACTACATCCTTCTACTTCCTTCCAAGCTATATTGATTCATCACAAGGAGTCTAAACACATTTACAGGCAGCTTGCATGTTTACAGAAACCTTGACTATAAGTCTAAAAAAAAGACTCGAGCTGTGAATGATGGGGGGATGTGGTAGCCTAGTGGTTAAGGCTAGTGTTAGGTATAGCCTAGTGGTAGCCTAGTGTTAGGCTACCAGTTGGAAGGTTGTGAGTTTGATGGGACCCTGAGCAAGGCACTTAACCCTCAATTGCTCAGTTGTATAAAAATGAGATGAAATGTAAGTCTCTGGATAAGGGCATCTGCTAAATAATGTAAACGAAACACCAACAGGATCGATATTTTAATTTGCCTCTATATTACAATATGTCTTGGTAGCTAATTCACAAAGAACTGAGAAAATCTTAATTTAAATATTGCTCGTCGAGCTGTAGTCGTGTCCCGTCTGCTGAAAGTCTGGCTTAATCACGTAGATAGAAATGTGAACACAGGGTGATACCGAATGATGCTCTTAAAATATACTGCACCTTATAACACCTTGTATTATATTATTAATAAATTATTCTGAAAACAAAAATGAAGGGATTTTCTGAACCACACTGGCCACCGTACTTAAATTATTCTCGGTTATAGGTTTATGTACAGTAGACGTAATATGAATATGTAGATGTAGATTCCCTAAAGATAGGAAATCCCTCAGATACAGAATAATACTATTCATTATGCATTATGTATGTATTCATTTGTATTGTCTTGGTCATGTTTCAGTCTCAGATCTGGTGTAGTCCTGCAGCTCAAACTAAACAGTGACACAATTATATTTAACTCAACCACAGTACAGCTTTTACTACTTTTATATAACAGAGTGTGCTGCTCTCTGATTCATACCTATTTAGCATTTTCTACTCTTCAAGTGAGATTTATCCCAATCTCAGACATTTACATGTATTCATTTGGTAGATTTCTTTTATCCAAAGCATAACGAAGCAGAATTGAACTCAGAACTTGTCGAGTCTTGCTCAAGGATCCAACGGTGCTGCTGTTTGGAAGTAAAACCTTCGTGAATAGAAAATTGAACTTGATCTGAAAGATCAGTTAGAATTTGATGCAGGCTTCAGGATCCTTTCCTTTCCTGAGTTTGCGTTCAGGAAATAACGCAGGAGTATCATCTCTGCCTTAGTGCTTGCTACTGTATATGCAGAAAAATATAAATCACCCCCAGATGAAAGATTAAAGAAGGATTGCAGCTTGCAAGCAGGTGGAACCCATCCTCTAAATATTGTCCTGATTCAAGATGCACTTTAAATTCAGGATGTGTTTTAAGTAGAAGCTTTTCATTCTCGTCCAGCGCCGTCTCACTGATTCTGTTTATAACAACAGTAGGGATGTGGGTAAGCCAAGACAAAATGGTTACTTGTACATCAGATTTCATCAGGGGGTTGATGGATGGCATCAGACAATGACTGTAAAAGTCCCAGGTGTACCTCGGAAGGCTCGGTAGAGTTTGCCAAGAGTTTAAAAGCATTCAAAATCTGTAAGTTCTTCTTTAGGATTAGGAATAATACTATCTACAGCATACAGTCATTAAGAAGCCTGTAAGGACTCTGAGAAAGTGTTTAGAGCTGAACTCATGAAGATAAATGGAGAGTGTGAAGGACATGCTCGCTCAAGCAGAGACCTGGATGGGATCCTGGAAGAAGCCTGAAGAGCAGGATATCTGGCAGGTTTAAGGTCTGGAGCTAAACTCTTAAGAATTCTCACAAACTTTCGTCAGCGGATGCATAAGAAAAGGACGATATACTGTACGGCTGCAAGAGTTTCAGTTTAATTGGTGGACATTTCAGAGAAACTAAAATGCAGCCACTGCTAACATCAGTAAGAAGAATTCTGGGTAGTAATAGAAAGCCTGGAATTCAGTTGAGGGTCACTGCTGAGCACCGAGCACCGAGCATGTGGACAGATGTATATGGCTGAGGGATCAGCTGACTTTATTGGAAATGCTGGCTGTTTCTAATCCAATGAAAGGCGCAGGAAAATGCCACTCACATTGCCCTTTGCCATATTAGGCAGCTTTTCTTGTCTCATGGAGTTAGGCTAAAATTCCAGGGTATGATTGCCTCAAAGAAGGAGGGGGTAAACGATTTTAATACAATCAGAATTTTGTCATTCTGCAATCAATGAAATAAACACAAATCAAGCAAGGGCTGTGATATTCAGAGGAGCTTGAAATTTTTCAAAGTTACCAAATATACCAAAGATTTTCCGCAGTTTTGGGCCGAGACGCGTCATGTGACATCATCACAGCATGCATTCAGCCAATGCTCTCTTTCACCGAACATGCATGAAACACGAGTACAGCTCTTCACTGCTAGGTGATTAACGGATGAAAACTGTAATTGTGATTTCACCAAAAAAAAAAAAAAAAAACGGAAATATCAACAGTTCAAAAGTTGTATCTCAAATTTTAAAAAATGCCTCAGCAAAATCAAGCATTTTTGGCCGCAACAATCCCAAAAAACTGTATCTAGGGCTCTCTTTTGTGTTTGAATGGCGGTGTGAAGAAACACACCTTGTGTACAGTGTTTAAAGACTTCCTTGCCAAAGCAACAAGAAATCACATTAATCGCAACTCTTTAACAATTTCTTTTACGTCTGATCGCACTAAAGCTGTAACTGACACATTTGCATATAGTCGCTGTCAGGCGGAATCCTCGTATCTCCAAAACCGTTATGTTTCAGGAAATTAAAAAAACGCCTTATCTGCAGTGCACAGGGTTTAGTCCGCGTTGCAGTGGATTGTCTTGCGCTAAATTCCTGTCCTCAGACGTGCACCAGAACTAGCGGGGGTCAAGATTTTTTTTATTTGAGCCCAGTGTTTTGAAGACATTTACCTCAGAAGACGTGTTGATTCGTTGCGACTCTTCTTGAGGAGAAATATGAGGTGGACAGTTGAAGTGTCCAATGGAGTTATGAGATTTGCGCTCAAGCTATTTTCAAGACTTTAGATTGGTTAATAACTTGTAAAAATAACAGACCCACGTGGGGACTGACCAATAGCATCGATATGTGAAAAAATATGAAATTGACCAAATTTGGACATACGAGGTTTCCGCCCGACTGCGACGTTATGTTAAAGATCTAGATTTACAACTAAATGTCTTTATAAAAGAAACAGCAATGTGGCAATGCTATGAGAGAGATGTTCATCTTGAAGTAAGCGTATTGTTAAAAAAAACAGTGTGCATGTATACAGGAGTTAGTTTCAAGTTCCTTTATATCTTGACTTCATTTTTGTTTGAGGCCAAAATCCATGTGGAGAATCCAGTGTTGCTGTGGGATTGTGGGATTATTCATAAATTCATTGGCTAGTTAGTGAAGTACCTGTACAGCGCTTTAGATTGCTATCAGCTAATGATCCAGGCTCTTCTTCAGCGTCTCACTTGGGCAATCGTTATCGAGCATGAAGTTATCGGCCGCGGGATTGCAAGAGCAAAGAAAAGAGACAATAAAAGAGCAAGGGAGAATAAGAGAGAGACGGTGAATGAGCAAGAGAGCGAGTGAGTGTGCAAAAGAGAGAGAGAGTGAGAGAGAGAGAGAGAGAGAGAGAGAGAGAGAGAGAGAGAGAGAGAAAGGGAAGCAGACAGTACAACGGACTTTGCTCTATTAAAGTAAATTAGTTTTTACACAATGCAGTAACTAACTCTAACTTTTACAGCGAGGATGAGTGACAAGTCCTTTCCTGAAAACAAGCATCTTATCAATTGATCTGCAAACGGATTCTCAAAGAGTTTTGTGTGTCCTCATTCACACACACACACACAAACACACACACACAAGTGATCATTCTCATCGCTCTGTCACTGGATCCTGATTCACCCAGTGTTGAAAAACACATTTTCTTTTGGAACACCAGCAGTGACGGACAAGCGACATGCTTTTCTTAATTATAGCCGACAGAAAGAAGAACGGGAGAAATTATTTAACCCAGCTTCACTTGCACAATGATGATAAAGCGAGTGTATCTCCCAGTGGTGCTTTGCACCAAAATATCAAACCTGTGTAACACTATTGCCTAACACCTCCAACAAAAGGAGCCCGTGGTAAGGGATGGTCTGTCACAGGAAAATAATCAATGATGTAAGGAAGCAGCTGAATATAAAGCAAAAGGTTATTGTAACGACCGGAAGTTTGCATCCAAATTTTCCTATTACAGCACTTTACAAATCCAAACATTATTAACAATAAGTCATATATATGTATTTATTGTTACCTTTAACTGTATGCACATGTGAATGTAGTTATATGGTTCGAACCCCAGCACTGCCAAGCTGCCAGCGTTGGGCCCTTGAGCAAGGCTCTTAACCCTTCTTGCTCCAGGGGCAGTGTATCATGTCTGACCCTGTGCTCTGACCCTAGCCTCTAAAAATGGGATATGTAAAAAAAAAAAACACGTCTCTCTTGATAATAATAAAACAAAAACACAAAGCAAATCCAGAGAAAGTTTGTACTGTCGGGTACAAAGCACTGACACTGGAGACTCCTTCCGAATACGTTACATGTGAATGAGCTGTCGTTGCAGACACAATAATGTATGCATTTATATACAGGTGTCATTTAAATGACAGCGGATGAAAACAAAGAGTAGAAATGCATTCCTGTAGAAATCCAATAAGAATCACAGGTGAGATGTGTAACTGCATCGCTGCAGCAGTAGATAATCAGTTAAACATTAAACACTGGAGTTGAGCACACTTAATGACTTTTTCCTGGTCTAACACACCTACTAAACATACACATTACCTGAACTGAATCAGGCATGGTGGGGTATAGTAAATCATTCATTCACCATCAGTCAGTCACAACAGGCACAGGGATTAATATTCTGTATTCATGCGTCAAACAGATATGGAGCAAAACATACAGTAGCAATAATGTTTACAGGTATAGAACTTACACAGCGAAGGATTTTAGCTGATTTTTAATTCATCAAATGAAAGTGTTTATGAGTTTGGGACAAAAATGCTTCTCTAACACTTTCCGTAAAGGTCATGGTTCTAATAATGCACACAAACACATCCATATAATAGATTTTATAATGCACTACACTTTATATCTGTCGTTATTGTTATATCAGTGTTAATTGTTAAGATGATATACATGATATATAAAGTAGTTTCCATAACACATCATAACACTAATAGCAATAAAACCAGGAACATTTCAAAAGCAGTCAAGAGCAAAACAAAACTGAAGTAGTGCATGAAGTCATCTGGGGCTGAATTTCTTTGCTAATGGCAAAATAATGTCTAATAAGCACTACTTATAATGCATAATGCGATCTGTTTAGAAATGTTGCAATAAATAAATCATAAATAATTAGCATAAATAAAATACA
>NC_083469.1:4732418-4742418 GCF_030014155.1 Tachysurus vachellii | reverse complement strand
TGTATCCTGCCTTGATTCCTGATGACGCCTGAGATAGGCACAGGCTCCCCGTGACCCGAGAAGTTCGGATAAGTGGTAGAAAATGAACGAATGAATGAATGATGAAACAAGAAAGACAGGGTTTAGACTTTATGTTAGAAATGCACACATGAAACGCTAACATGAATAACACAGTACAGGTGATCACTATAGAGCAACGAACTAATGACTGGAAACAAAACAGAAGACATAATGCAATGTAAACAGTACATATGAAGAACGTGACCAGAAATGGATTAAGGTTCCAATCTATTTTCACGTCCTGAATGTTTTCTGTCAGCATCATCCCATTTAAATATCAACAAAATTCAGGATGCGTGTGATAATCCCAGGAGGAGATGAATGTCCATCGGAAATGTGAATTTTTTTTTAACGCTTAGAGAAATTAGAAATTTAAATGTTTTCATTTCACACTACGAGATCCATTTTGAAGTGACTTATAAACACCCACAAAAAAACAAGAAACAAAAAACAAACAAAAAAAACATCTAAGTGCTCAGCAGCACACACTACACCAACCGAATCAATTTTCACACTCTGTCTCTTTGCTCACCTCCCCCCCCCTCGAGTAATTGAACAGCAAAGATTGTCAAGTGCTCACATGCACATACATGAAGAGGAGAGCTTAGTTACTGGCCTCGTTTCCCTTTCTTCTTCTTCCTTCTAATGAAGAGGCGCTTCAGTTCCCCTGTGGGCTGCAAACAGGAATTTATTTTTAATGGGATCTTTCTTTAGTTTTCATTGGGAACACAAGAGTCTCTTTTGTCGGAGTAATTTAAACGTAAGGAACGATACGTGATCTATTTTTAGTTAGACTGGACAAACCAAGAGCTACTCACCAGCTCTTTAGAGGTTATTAAGGAAAGAGCAGCTGAAATAAAATGGGGGCCAGAAGCAGGTTAATGTAAGTACCGAATCTCTTTAATTAGAGAAGACAAAACCCGGAAGCACGATCCATACTGTAACAGGAAAACGTGGAGGGAATGTGAACAGGGTGAACCATTATCCAAACAAGCAGATAGAGGAAGGAATGTTGTTTATCCCATCAGAAATTAATAAGATAAAAACAAATAATTAAAAGGGCTTGTTATTAAAACAAAAAACAACATAGAACATCCTCCAACGTCCTCTTCTGTATCTTCAGCAGCACTGGTGACTTCTTCCTTCCTTCCTTCCTTCCTTCCTAGAAACGACAACCAGTTGTTATAGGAAATGACTCGACACCTTCTGAGCCAATCAGAATCGAGAATTGAACAGAATTTTATAGACGACTTGAGTTTGTTGTGTGATAAACAGGTTCATAATATTGATACAGATTGTAGTTATAGAACTACAGAGTTATAGAACAATAAGTTAAAGCTGTCAATGATCAAATATAGCTAAAATAAATCAAATGTCATTTTTACTCTTTCATGCGTTTTATCTTAGATTTAGAAGTAAACAGATTTTTAATGTCTAAAAATATTGAGATTCGGGTTCCAAAATAGATAATGTTGAATTTAGAATTTTATTTATTTATTTATTTATCCTGAATTGTGAAAAGTGATAGTGTGGCATTATTTACTACATTTTTAGGGTTTCATTGTTTTTTGTTTTTTTTTTTGTTTGTTTTTTAAATTCATTTTATGTCTACAATCCTGTCTGTTCATTGTATTGATATATAAAATACAGTCATTTGCTGGATAAGAGAAAAAGAGAGTTTTGAGATTTGTAATCGGTCCGATTTTGTCGAAAGGTCTAATAAAAATTTAAGGAATAAGAGATTTATTTTTTGTAAATATAATTAAGTCAAAGTAGAAATATTTCATACCAAGAAAGGAAATGATGTGTTGAGACTTTAACACCTAATTTGCTCAACTGACTGTTGATGGTTGGTTAAGATGCTAGTTTGCTGTGATCAGTTAAAGGATCAATGAAAGGGAAATTCATTTCTTAATGATTTTGTTCTTCATTTCATTTTAAACAGCTATATAAAGAAATCGATCGTCTTGGTGGCTACTGAATGAACTTGGTTTATTAAAATACGTATATTTCCCTGATGATTCTGCAATTCTGAAGCTTTATCACAAGTGGACTGTTACAGTAGTTACTGCATGTGCATTGTGAAGTTCATTCCAATTTCAATTCTCTCTTGGGAATTCTTACCATAACTTTCCTAATTCCTTTTTTTTCATTGTTTTACTGCGCCATTTAAGACTTTGTGCATTTAAAACCAATCCCTTGGCAATGTGTGGATAATGAATATTTTATACAGTATTTGGCTCGCACGCTGGAGAAGAGCCCTTTGGGATTGTACATGTTAGCAAGAAAATTACAAAAAATGTGATCTATATTATTTATTTATTTACTTATTTATTTATTGCAGAGTAGTAAATGAGAGGGTATGTACAGTATTGATTTGTCTCCCTCCTTTATAAATATCTATTCACAGAAGGATGTTTGTGGGACTGCACAATTATACATATATCACCCATACGATATATCCTAAATTTTATCCTAAATTGCATTCCCTTTTTAATGCTTATATACCGGACATTTGCATTTGTATGTTCATTCATTTTCTACCGCTTATCCGAACTACCTCGGGTCACGGGGAGCCTGTGCCTATCATCGGGCATCAAGGCAGGATACATCCTGGACGGAGTGCCAACCCATCACAGGGCACACACACACTCTCATTCACTCACACACACACACTACGGACAATTTTCCAGAGATGCCAATCAACCTACCATGCATGTCTTTGGACCGGGGGAGGAAACCGGAGTACCCGGAGGAAACCCCCGAGGCACGGGGAGAACATGCAAACTCCACACACACAAGGTGGAGGCGGGAATCGAACCCCCAACCCTGGAGGTGTAAGGCAAACATGCTAACCACTAAGACACCGTACCCCCCCCACCCCCCCCCACCCCCGCCTATGTATGTATCAAATAAATTTTAATTTGATTTGATTTATATCACTCACAAAAAATACATATTATCATGACAGCCTAAAGTTTGGCATTTGCAGAAAGCAGATTAGCATAAATCAGAGTGTAAAGCTAAAACTGACAACATGTTGTTTGAGGATGCAGAAGGCAAGACATTTATTTATCAATGGCTTTCCAAAACATTTATATTAAAAACTCAGGTAAGCAACAGCAAAGAAAAGATTATATTTATAGACTATATTATAGACTATATTTATATAAGACTATAATTATAAACCGGAAAATTCAGGAAATAACAGGCTCAGAAACACACACACAATTAGCAAGACTTTGTAAATTGAGGTGTGAACTAAAAACAGGTGCACACACAAGGAAACTGACCAATGGCAAGATATGGTTGGAGACAAGACCAGAAACGAAATAAGGATCTCAACACACTGCATCGTTGTGAAGAACGTTCTCGCTGGTCTACCCCAGAAGAACAGACTTTGTACTAGAGGAGGACATGAAGAGAGCATCTTTCTGCTCAACTACGTATAAACTGTTGTATAAAGAACATTATTTACATTGACATTATTTCATGACAAATGTCACTAAATGAGGATGAGGTTCATTTCTGAGTCTGGTTTCTCTCAAGGTTTCTTCCTCATATCATCTCAGGAAGTTTTTCCTCATCACCGTCACCTCAGACAGGTTCATTAGGGATAGATATTAGAGATAAATAGTAACTTCATTTTAAATAAAAAAATTTTTATTCTGTTTCTGTGCAAAAGAATTCTGTAGGTTTTTAACAAGACTCATTTACTCCATTGTAATTCTGCACAATAAATGATTATGAAATTTTCAAAATGTTTGAGTCGGGCCGACAAACTAATCAAACATGTAGCCAATGAGCAGAAAGGGGCGTGTCTTGTCAATATTCGGCGGAGAGAGTGTTCAGTGCGCATGTCTGACATTAGCAGAAAGTGACTGAAACATTGACATGGCGGATACCTGTCGTTACCTCTGCCTCGGGTTCTAGGTGTTGAACGTTGTCTTCTGCGTGAAACGGAGCTAAACCTTTCACGGTACAACACACAGTACTACAAAAACACATTTGTATTACCATAGTATTACTCATTGTGTTCATTCATTGATAAAAAAATATCCCCTCGGTCAGCTGCCCTAACAGGTTCCGCCATAATAGTTGCCTGGGTTACGTATGTATGTGTGGGGCGGAGCTATCAAAACAGGGGTGACACCCATTTGGGTTAGGGGTGTGTTTGTTTTGGTGATTTCAAATGTCAACATTGGCTTTCAGAGATTGTGCACCTCACCTTTAAGTTGTATTATGTAATGTGTACACTCACCTGCACCTTAAATACAGAATAATGTCCCATTCTTTACCTACAGTACAGGTAACATAATCGCACGTCATGCTACGTCATGTAGCATTAAACATACCGCACATCATATTCTATTACCTTTTCATATTGCTCATTACTTCTATTCATCTGTTCAGTTGTAAACTCTATGTAACCGTGTACCTGACTACCTCCCTAAGTAAGACGTTTCTCCTGATTAAGCCTGTATTGATATACAGTAGTAAGCTCACTGTTCACACCGGTGACCTATCATTAATGATTACAAAGCTAACAAGTTTACTTTTACCTCGACATGGACGTTAGCAAAGTTTAATTAAAATACTTCTTGAGGGATAAATTTGGCTTTAACAACTCAATCTGAATCATACATCAAAATTTTGTTTATTTTTCATCGATTATATGCTACTCTACATTATTTAAGCACGGCAAGCTGGTCAGATGGTCTCCTCGGTTTGCCTTGTGCTCTGTATAGTCATCCCGCCTTGTTCCTTTTCCTGCCTGCTGGTTTGACGCTGTATGTTCTCCTGTTGTTGTTTTCTGTCTGATCTCAGATCTGGATTTTTGGATTGTTATGACTCTGATTTCTGCCCTCGGTGTTCGATTCCAGCCTCCGCCTTGTGTGTGTGGAGTTTGCATGTTCTCCCTGTGCCTCTGGGGTTTCCTCCGGCTACTCCGGTTTCCTCCCCCGGTCCAAAGACATGCATGGTAGGTTGATTGGCATCTCTGGAAAACTGTCCGTAGTGTGTGATTGCGTGAGTGAATGAGAGTGTGTGTGTGCCCTGTGATGGGTTGGCACTCCGTTCAGGGTGTATCCTGCCTTGATGTAAGATGACGCCTGAGATGACGCATGACTCCTTGTGACCCGAGGTAGTTTGGACAAACGGTAGAAGATGAATGAATGAATGATTTCTGCCCATGCTGCATGTTCTTGGACTGTTTGTGACTAGTTCCCTGCCTGTACTACTTAGCTCGTTTCACCTGTGTCTTGGAACACTGAGCTGTCTCTTAAATTCAAACTCGGCCTCCCTTACTTCATGCCTGCTCTCATTAAAGACTCTTAATTTAAAATCTGGACAGTTTCTTGCATTTGGTTCCTCACCTTCCATCCCTGAAACTAGATGTTAAAACTTCTGGGAGTTTATCCGTCCATGGTACTTACGTTCTTAAGTATTGGAACTGAATTTCTACCAATGTACACAAGGATGCAAGATCGAAACTTCAAAATAGGACGATGGCGAACACACTAACACGTGCTTCCTCCAAGACGTGTGAAGTAAACCTCTGCATCTTTTCAAACTGCTGCTCGTGCAGAATAACAGACTGTGAGGAAAACACTATCTACTCGCTCAACCCTCTGGAGAGATAACACCAACTCAAGCAATTTATCTCTCATGACTACAAGCTGTGGAGAGCTGTGGGTATCAGTCTCCTGATGACACGGTGAACATGTTTCTGTTGGTAGCTCCGAACATGATATGTAAAGTATCCCCCACTCTTCTTTTAGCTGTGTGATGTTTGAGGGGTTTCTTGCATGAACAGTATGTTTCAAATCACCACTCAGGATCTCTATAGGATTTAGATCTGGGTTTTGACTTTTCAGACAGTCCTTGGTGGATTTACTGGTATGTTTTAGTTAATTGTCATGTTTCAAGTTCCAGTTCCGCTTCAATTTGGTTTTTTTGACAGATGGGCTCACATGATCTTCAAGCACCTTCTGATACAATGTAAAATTCATAGTGGATTCTATGATGATGAGCTGACCAGGTTCTGCTGCAGCAAAACTTCCCCAAACCATAACACATTACCTCCATGTTTCACAGTTGGAATGAGGTTCTTTCATTCATTCATTCATTTTCTACCACTTATCCGAACTTCTCGGGTCACGGGGAGCCTGTGCCTATCTCAGGCGTCATTGGGCATCAAGGCAGGATACACCCTGGACGGAGTGCCAACCTATCACAGGGCACACACACACTCTCATTCACTCACGCAATCACACACTACAGACAATTTTCCAGAGATGCCAATCAACCTACCATGCATGTCTTTGGACTGGGGGAGGAAACCGGAGTACCCAGGGGTAACCCCCGAGGCACGGGGAGAACATGCAAACTCCACACACACAAGGAGGAGGCGGGAATCGAACCCACAGCCCTGGAGGTGTGAGGCAAACGTGCTAACCACTAAGCCACCGTGCCCTGGTATGAGGTTCTTTTGCCAAATAATACAATTTTAGACTGCTATGTCCATAGCACATTATTCCAGAAGTCTTGGCTTTTGTCTCTGTGTTCTTTCACAAACCTCAGACTTGCCCTCATGTTTTTCTTAGACAGCAAAGGTTTCCTCCTTGCACACCTCCCATGATAAATAAAGTAGTTCAGTCTCTTTCTGACTGTAGATTCGTGCACTTTTTGGAGATTTCTTTAAGCATCTTGCGATCTGCTCTTGGGGTGAATTTGCTTGGTTTTCCTGACCTGGTGATGTTAGCAGTTGTTTTAAATGTTCTCCACTTGTAAATGATTTTCCGGACAGTAGAAAGGCTGATTACAAATTCTTATGAGATCTTTTAAGGTCCATTTCCTGCCTCATAAGCATCAACAATCTTCTTTCTGAAAGTCTCAGAGAGCTCTTTGGATCTCACCATGGTGATACCTCTCACCTCAACATTCATTCATTCATGCTTATCCGAACTACCTCGGGTCACGGGGAGCCTGTGCCTATCTCAGGCGTCATCGGGCATCAAGGCAGGATACACCCTGGACTTGTGCCAACCCATCACAGGGCGCGCACACACTCTCATTCACTCACGCAATCACACACTACGGACAATTTTCCAGAGATGCCAATCAACCTACCATGCATGTCTTTGGACCGGGGGAGGAAACCGGAGTACCCGGAGGAAACCCCCGAGGCACGGGGAGAACATGCAAACTCCACACACCAGGTGGAGGGAGGAATCGAACCCCCAACCACTGAGCGCCCCTCACCTCAACAATTAAGGGCAATGTAAATATTCATTCATTCATTCATCTTCTACCGCTTATCCGAACTACCTCGGGTCACGGGGAGCCTGTGCCTATCTCAGGCGTCATCGGGCATCAAGGCAGGATACACCCTGGACGGAGTGCCAACCCATCGCAGGGCACACACACACACTCTCATTTACTCATGCACTCACACACTAGGGACAATTTTTTCCAGAGATGCCAATCAACCTACCATGCATGTCTTTGGACCGGGGGAGGAAACCGGAGTACCCGGAGGAAACCCCCGAGGCACGGGGAGAACATGCAAACTCCACACACACAAGGTGGAGGCGGGAATCGAACCCCGACCCTGGAGGTGTGAGGCGAACATGCTAACCACTAAGCCACCGTGCCCCCGCAATGTAAATATTTGAGATTTAAATGTTAAGCCTCATTCAAAATGCTCTATAACAATGTTCTAATAATTTTCACCTCATGTGATACACCTGTAGGCCATTTTATCTATTTTAAGTACAAATACTTGTAGGGGTGTCCTTACTTTTTCTTCACAAGAAATTGGATTTTTTTTTAAATTACATTTTACGGATCAATTAAATTGACATTTCTTTGGTTTTATTTGTTTACCTATATTACTATAGAATCTTCCAATATTGTTAAAATGAAGATCAAGTGGCCAAAGAAAACACAGGCTTTCATGGGTGTCTTAATTTTCTTCACATGACTGTAACTTTATTATGAATAAGAATTCATGCATACAATAATTACACAACGTGTGCTTTGATGAAGTATCTAGTGCAGGATGGATGGGTTGATTGATAGCTTCAAAAAGTTTGGGAACGATTTGAAGCTATTCATTAGTCTAGCCATGTTGCAGGATAACCGCTACACACAAAGGATAGATGGATGGATGGATGGATGGATGGATGGATGGATGAATAGAAGGAGGGATGTATTGATGGATAGTTTCAAAACGTTTGGTTTTCAGACTTTTTGAAGCTATCAATCAATCCATCTAGCCTACAGGATAACCACTACACAAAATGGATGGATGGATGGAGGGATGGATGGATGGACGGACAATTTAAGAGCAAATAGCTTTACTATCTATTCATTTTGTGTAGCTCATACTGTATACTGTCTTCCCCAGAGATGGTGGTCACCCTGGACAGGATATCAACCCTTCACAAAACACAGTTCAAATTTGTATTAAAAATTTAAGTAAAAAAAAAAAAGAGAAAGAAAATCTACAGAATTTGGCTACAAATATATGCAGAATATGTGTATAAATAATTTCATCATGAAAGGGTTTGTAGGAATTCTCGGGTGCCTTTCCTGTACATTTTTGATATTCTCTTGACCTGGTTCCACCGAGTGTGTAGAACGACGTGGAGATTGATCCAGCTGGGAGGTGTGATTAGATCTTCAGGTCCTCGAGGTCATTAGGAAGCCCCCTGACTGTGTTTGCTGCATTCAGCAGTTTTACACAGAAAACTAATCTTCAGGTTCGAAAAGAGAGGGCTGCTGAGATTTGTTTGACAGTGTGAAAGCATGTGTAGAGTGTGTGTGTGTGTGTGTGTGTGTGTGGGTGTGTGTGGAGTGTGTAGATGGCGGGGTGGCTTGTATAGAAAAACATAAAATAAAATAAAAAGAAAATAGAGCGAGCAGATACACAGGTCAGTGTTTAAAAGGTTGAAGTAAACAGATGCTGTGCTGAGAGACAGAGGTTATGTGAGTAGGTGTCCTGTTTGCACAAAGCACTTTTCCTTACACACCTTCTCTCTCTCTCTCTCTCTCTCTCTCTCTCTCTCTCTCTCTCTCTCTCTCTCTCTCTTTAATACACAAATCAGTTCCCCAGTAGAATGCTATAAATCATGTTATGCAATACTCTGACCGAATTCTTGACTCTGATTAGTCAAAAGGTCTTTTACTTTCTGTTATCAGCGCTGACATTATTTCCAGCCAGAAAACGAAACAAGTGGTATTAATATGTTATCGTTTGTTTTCTGCAGCTAGATGTAACTGTAGGGCCCCTGGGTAAGGCCCTTAACCCTCACTGTGCTGTGATGCATCATAGCTGACCCTGTGCTCTGACCATAACATCCTAACCAGCTGGGATATCTTTTTCACTCTGCTTTACTGTATATACTGTATGTGACAAATAAAGCCTTCATCTTCTTGTAACTCCTGTAACTAAGGCTACTGTAGGGATGTGAAATATTTCCCTGTGTGATTATAAACTGAACAGAATCCTGTGTTTGTGTGGTCAGAGGTATCACACCGCTCCTACTGCCCCCGGGGTTAACACTGAATCCTGGCTCTTCAGAATCTGCCCTTGTGTCACACTGTACATTCCTAAACCCTGCTGTAACCACCTTCTCATTTGCATATTCACGCATCAACAACCCTGATTGGATAAATCTGGCGTGCGACCGCTTTAAATAACGTCTCGTCTCACGCTTTCACGTCAGTGAGGAAAAAAGTTTCTGTCTCTGTGCTTCTGCACCCGAGCAGGTTATCTGTTATCTTTCACAGCTTTCTCATCTTTTTTGCTCTGTTTAACTTTGTCCTGTAGTCCACCAGACGTTCCTTCGTCCGTATCCGACTTCCTCTAATGTTTCAGTGTGACGTATTTCCCCCTCTCTACACCGCGCACTTCCGTAATGTTCAGCGTTTTGTC
>NC_083469.1:4569918-4729918 GCF_030014155.1 Tachysurus vachellii | reverse complement strand
CGTTCTGTTTCAAAGGTGTTTTGAAACCCGTTGAAAAATGTTCTGCTGATATCTAGTCTTGTGCAGGTAGTGGAGCATGAATGACAAAAGACTTGATGGATTTTGGAAGATCATTGACCACTGAATGGATTTTGTGTAAAAGCAACGAAGAGCGATATTCTCTGTTCTGCATAGTCGCCTGTTCCGCTGACCGTACGAAGAGTTTTGCCAACATTACTTCAGTTTTAATAAAAGCATGTTGTTTGAGTTTGGGTTTTTCTTTATTTATTTATTTTTTGATTATTGAGTTTAACAGCATTGTTCTACTCGAGTAGGTGAGGAGCTAAAAGTTCTATCAAGAACATTTTCAATAATGTTATATTATTAGTGGTACATTGTGGGATTTTTTATTTTTTTTCGATACATGGATTAAATCTGAAGCGGTCACATTCTCAAAACTTGTTTTTCACTGTTTTCACACAAAAAACCAAAATCCATTGTTCAATTCAGTAAATAAAAATGAGCATCGTCTCAAAGCAGCTTTACAGAACATATGAAATATAGTACAAAAAGATTAATATTATACAAAAGTTCAAGATTAATTAATGAATGTGTTTGTATTCATCCCTAATGAACAAGCCTGAGGTGACTGTGGTGACTGTGGTGAGGAAAAACTCCCTTAGATGGAAGAGGAAGAACCTTGAGAGGAACCAGACTCAAAAGTGAACCTCATTCTCATTTGGGTGACACCAAAGAGTGTGATTATAAACTGGTGTAAACACCAGAGAGTGTTATTATGAATAATGTCCTTTCTACACTCAGATACCGTCTAACAATTGTGTATTGATTAGGAGGTTGATGTCCTCAAAAACCACATGGAGTTGGCATCTTCTCACTGAAGATCCCGAAATCTTCATGGAACACAGAAGCAATTAGAGAGGAATTAGCGTAGCTGCTGTTCATAATATTAACCAGCATTAGATGATAATGAAGAGTCATGAAGAGTTCGGAATATGTGGCTTTAGTATTTGAAAATTTTTTTTTAATGGTTTTGAAAGCAGTGTGTTTGACAAAAGATGGATGTTCATGGAGTTCATGGATTTTGGAAGATCACTGACTGGATCTTGTGTGGAAGCAATTGACAAAAAAGTGATTGACAGTTTGTTCTGCACAGACTTCTGTTTCGCTGATGGTGTGAAGAGTTTTGAGAATACGACTTAGACTCTATATCCGGTTCTCAAACTGGAGGTCTGATACTGAAGGCTGTGAAATGTAAGAAAGGTTTGTGTTAGAGCTGAGGTTAGTGATTATATTTAATGTTTTTAGTTGAATAAATCCTTCTTGTACCAAAAGGGGGGGGCACGGTGGCTTAGTGGTTAGCACGTTCGCCTCACACCTCCAGGGTTGGGGGTTTCATTCCCGCCTCCACCTTGTGTGTGTGGAGTTTGCATGTTCTCCCCGTGCCTCGGGGGTTTCCTCCGGGTACTCCGGTTTCCTCCCCGGTCCAAAGACATGCATGGTAGGTTGATTGGCATCTCTGGAAAATTGTCCGTAGTGTGTGATTGCGTGAGTGAATGAGAGTGTGTGTGTGTGTGCCCTGTGATGGGTTGGCACTCCGTCCAGGGTGTATCCTGCCTTGATGCCCGATGACGCCTGAGATAGGCACAGGCTCCCCGTGACCCGAGGTAGTTCGGATAAGCGGTAGAAAATGAATGAGAGAGTGAGTGAGTGAGTGTACCAAAAGGTTGGTTGGGATGTGGGGAATGAGGTGTTGTCTGTACTATATCTCTATGTTCTGTCTAATACTATATCAAATTTGCTTTTTGAGTGAGAATTGTTGGCAGTGTTTCGGTGGAACGAGTTTATTTTGAGACATGAATATTTTATGAAGTGTGTTGGCGGTTTTTGAGCAAGTCTAAGAGATGAGATGAACCGTTTAGACAAGATTCATGTTAAAAATGCAGACTGAAGGGTTTGGACAAAAGAATACCGTAATAAATGTAACAACTAATCAATAATCTGATTAAAAGTTGATCAAACTCAGACCTCGACAACCAGGCAAGAGATCTGTTTACACACCTCTATGTTCTGTAAAACCTTTTATAGATCATTATATAAATTGTTTCTGCAAAATCCAGGGACTACATCATGCTCTGAAAAGTTTACTGGGTCACAGTGTTCAGAAGTTTGTCCTGCTGGAAACCAGGGCAGAGAAATGTAGAGAGCTGAATGAGTGCAATCTTTAATATCCAGAAGATAATGACCAGAAAAGTGTACAAAGTGTTCAAAATCTGGTGTGCTGTATCAATTCAATTCAATTTCAGTTCAATTCATTTGTATAGCGCTTTTAGCAATTCAGAAATTTTCAGTTTGAAGTTTAAAATTAAAATGAAATGAGGAAGCAACCTTGAGAGGAACCAGACCCAGAAGGGCATCTCATCCTCATCTGGGTGACACTGGACAGGAAATAATGTTGAGGTTTCAGAACAGCGTAACAGATATTGCGTCATCGAGTAGGCGTGGCCTATATGATACTGTAACCCTAACCCTAACTGTAGTTTTTGGTTGTTTATTTGTTTTCGAAAATAGCTTAACTGTAAGATAATAAAGCATAATAGATATAAAATATAAAATCTACCTGTATGACTACCTATTTTGTCCTTTTTTTTTTTTGAAAGAGGGCTTTTTCCAAGACCTCCAGAAACACACCCACTTTGCGTCCTGGCAATGAAACCCCTGGAATTTAGTGGATGCCAAATAATGTCTTTTCCACACCAGTTTCTAGTAGAGTGGAATTGTGTAACCAAGAGCTCCTGAGGAACTGAGAGGTCAGAGTCTCTTCTGAGTTTATTACAGAATTAACACTAAGTCCTTCTTACCAAAGTCTTGAAATACTCGCTGATGAAGACCTGAGCACAAAGCTAACCAACGCAACGATAGCTCAAAGGTGACCCGATCCACAGCAATCCCATGAGTCACGGGCTGTCCATGCATATCAATCCCCAGCAGAGTACACACCAGTTGATGAGACTCCAATCAGGGGTAGGGCATCAGGATGAAGTAGGCCCAGAAGAAGAAGACTAGGATCTTAGCATGATTCGACAGTATCTGAGACTCAAACTGTATCACTTGAGTTGTCCTATCTCATGTTATGATGGTGTGGCTTTCCCAGCTGGATTGCCACACAGTATCTACCTCGAAATAGCTCATTAGTTAGTGATTAGCCTTCATTTGTTGAAAAAAAAAATAGTAAATACTATTTTAACAGATTTTAACTTCCTGTAAGGAACTAGATGTGCTGGATGTAGATAAGTAATAAGCTAAGCTAAATAAACAGTTAGCATGTGTATTATCTGTAACTCACCAGAGCTAGCATAAATTCAAGCTGTATTATTCAGTATTATTCAAACTAGCAGAGACCTAGCATAAAGCTGAAATTTTAAAATCTGTTACATTTACAACTTCAGTACTAATGGTAGTTTGGGGACCTGGGATTTGAAATCACAGCAGTCCAATTCGTTAGCCACTACGCTAACACATTAGTCGTTAACCTAATGTTAACGCAAACAAGACACTGGTTTCCGGTAGCCTGTTTCTACTTAATAATTTTACTGTAATAAAAGTCCTTCCTGATCTTCTGATCTGTTGCGTTTAGCTCTTAAGAGTTCTTTGAGTTTTCTTACTTCTTACTTCTTGTGCTACATTCCCACTCAGGTCTCAGCGTCTGCTTAGACATGCTAGGTTAGCAGACGAGTGCTTATTGTTTACTAGACAGGACCGTCTGGTCTAGATGTCTTCTTCCTTTCCCCTTTAGATTAAGACTAGCCTATTTTTTTATTTTGATTTTGCTCTTATTTTGTCTTTAGCATTGACCCAGTTTGTTCTCCCTCAGCACAGACAGACATCTCTTTTTTCTTAGACTTGAATCTTGTGTTTTCTGGTAATAACAACCTGAAGTCCATCTTACTTTATCACTAATGGTACTGATCTCCTTCTCTGGATCATACCATCCAGGAGAGGAGAAGAATTATAAAGAGTCATTTGCACTATTGATAAATAATCTCCATGTCACGTGAGTTAAAAAAAAGAAAAGTGTCCAAATTGTTAAACACATAATGAATTTTTCAATATAAGTATATAGTACATGTTTCACAGCCCCTATAAGATTATGTAGATTATTCTTTGTTATTGTTGCAGACAAAAACGCTTTTCAAAATTTATGTTTTTACACAAATTGTATGTGTATTTGTATGATTCGCCTTTTAATCTCCTGCCAGTGAGGCTACATGTGTAATGATTAAACTAATGGGGATGTGGTTAAGGTGTTGGTCTGTCAAGCAGAAGGTTGTGAGTTTGAATCCCAGGTCCACCAAGCTACCAATAATGGGGCCCCTGAGCAATGTCCTTAACCCTTAATTGTTGTATACAAAGCATTTTTTTGTATAAAAATCTAAGTCGCACTGGATACTGTAAGTGCATGTGCTAAATGCTAAACATGTAAACGTTATGACTTAATGAGCTGTACTCGGGTTTCATGGACATGAAACAAATGTGTAATGACCAACATTGATGATGTCGTGTTCGTGTTATGATATCAAAAAATCGCCAAATCCTGACTGATACCATGGTGGTGTTTTTTTGTTTCAAGAGGACGCACTTGTCAGCTTTTTATCCAAGAAAATCACTCTTTGTTCAGAATTAAACCCTCCAGCATCAATCGTTCTCAAGGCACAGTAATGTGTGAGTTTATTTCTAATGAAATAATGATTCAGTACAGCTAATTAAGCAGCAGCAGCAGCAGCAGTGGAAGGAAGGATGCAGTGTTCCATTCAAAACAAGGCTTTAGTAAACCACTTATCTCTCGGGAGTGTAGTTATGTAGTAATTACAGCAAATTAGTGTTCTGTAGACTGAACAGGCAACATTTGCTTTTGTTAATTACATACAGAGTAAATCCTGCGGTGCATTAGAAGGGAAGTCGCATCACGGCCTCGAGCTGTGGAGCACGGGAGAAGGGGGTAAATACTTACGCAAAGGCACCGTATATGATCGTATCTCTCTCTTTCTCTCTCTCTCTCTCTCTCTCTCGGTTTGAGTGACTCTCCCTGGCCGGCCGTCGGCGTGTCTCATTCACAGCCTCTCCATTTCAAGTGCTTAATTGGCTTCGCTGCTATTCTCAGTGCTGATGACTCAGATTTTTATAAGCGATTAGGAAACAGAATGAGAAAAAGAAATCAATAAGAAGATTATCACACAGCAGGCAGGTTTGTTGAAGAAACTAGGGCAGATAAACCGATAAGCAAACGTAATCAGTCCAAAATTCGAGCAAACGGGCAAATTTAAGCAGAGACAATAATCAGTCAAGAAATAAAGCAAAGTGGGAGAAATAAATCGAGGTACATTGGAGACACACATGCGGTGGTCTGTGTTTGAGGGATTTGTGTGTGTTTGAACATCTGCCCTTTTGCCCCTAGATAATTGTGGTATGAAAAGTATATTTATTACAAATAACGCTTAAATTTCTCACTAGCGGTAATGTACTTTAGTGTTAGTCTGTTGAATGAACTTAAATCATCAGCATTTTCATCTCATTCCATCATTTTTAATTTCTTAGACTTTAACAGCATTTGGCAGATACAGCATCCAGAGCAACTTACATTTTATTTCAGTTATACAGCTGAGAAATTGAGGGTTAAAGGCCTTGCTCAAGGGCCCTTGAGCTGCAGCTTGGTGGCCCTGGGATTCAAACTCACCACCTTGAGGTCAGCCCAACACCTTAACACCTGAGCTACCACTGAGTAGGCTCACTGGTTCTGCGTTTTCTTTCTTACCTCTGGTTCAAATTTGCCGTCATTCCTTTAAAAAATTTTTAAATTAGTTTTAAACTTTTTCATGTTTTCGTTCCATCAGAATAAAAATCAAATCAAAATCAACAAAATCTCAGTATTTAATTCCAACCAAAATACAGAACTAAGATGAAATCAATTAAATCAAAAATGACATTAAGGACATTTTTATTTAATTTTTTATTTATTTCCAAAAACGTTTGTGTATATATTCCCTTTTCAGAGCATGTAGCCTGTTGTTGTTGTTGTGTTTTTGTTTCTGTTGTTATCTGATTGTGCTCACCTGTTTCGTGTTAAGCCTTAATTACTTTGTCTTTCTACAGTATATCCTTCATTCTCTCTGTCAAAAGCCCTATTCGGACGGGATTAGTTTTACGTGGGGACGTGGGGGTAAAGTAATTATTACCAGAGCTTCTCTGTGATTTTAGTCCCGTCCGAATGTGCCATCTCGGTAATCATTACGGACAATGTCAATAAAGATTACGGCGACTTTTACCTTCTGTAAAAAGGTCCGGAAAAATTACCTCAGGTAATACTAATCCCGTCCGAATAGACCTGCTGTAAATATGTACGGTAAAATTCTGTCATTTCCTGTTTAAAAGTAGTTTTTGGCGCGTTTTGCAAGCATGGAGGCACTTGAAGAAGCATTCGGTTGCGTTGTAGGTGGTGGGCCAACTCTGTGGAAAACCTCCAGTGTTTTCCGCATACCATTTAAAGCAAAAAGAACGTGAACAGGACGCACATGACGACAAGGAGGTTACTGTGGTGCGTAAAGCAAGTTACCCCTCCCACGTCTGCTAGTTTTACTGAGATGTCTTGTTCCATGCGAATTGGCCAATTAATATTATAGACGTCCTGAGGTAAAATTGCATTACTCCATGTCCCCATGTAAAACTAATCCCGTCCGAATAGGGCTTTAGTGTGACGTCTCGTGTTCCGAACCTTCATCAGCTGATTGTGCTTCCTGTTTTTTCTCTCTTACCTGTTTCACTGATTCTGCTTTATAATTTATTTTTGTTCTATTCTACTTCACCAAATTTCAGTTCAACACCTTTGATTGTTAATATGAATTTCTTTGAAAGTCAAATTTCGATGGTCAAATTGTTAAATACAGTACCTGCAGTTATTTATTTATTTATTTGTTTGTTTTGCGTATAGCACACCCTGCGGCTTTTATTTCTACCTGGCTTTATAGATCCGTGCGTGGGCGATGAATCCTGCGAGGTGTCCCAAGGCAAGTTTCCACTCTTGCAAGTCTTGTGTCTTTTCAACATGAGCACAAGATAAAAAAAAATTATTGAATTATGTACCTGCATTAAATATAGATAGATGGTGCGTAGCCTAAAACAGCATATGAATGTGTGTGATCTGAGCGGAAGTAATGTAATGTGATTTAATTTAATTTAATGTGGAGCCATGAGACCAGACTGAACAGGAAGCAAAATGCAGGTTGATTGTTGTTGTTTTTTTACCTATAGATACTTTGATAAGAGTTAAGTAATTTCAGTTAGAGAAATAGCTTTGCATAGTGTGTGTGTGTGTGTGTGTGTGTGTGTGTGTGGACCCCCAGGTCTGAATGATCAGTTCCTTCTCCATGTCCAACAGCAATGTCAGAAAAGCAAAGCTGAAAACAAGGCAGGATTATCGATCTGTCCGTGTTAGCACACAGGCTATGACCTTGCAATGTTGCAGTGGAAAGTGTGGGAGTGTTTGAAGCACGAGTGCTCTTTTACTGTGTCATAGGTGGGAGGAACACACATAGGTTTTATACATACCTACCAAAGAGAGAGAGATAATAATAAATCCTTACATAAATCACAGCCAAATACAAATGGTGGAAACTATAAGTGTAAAATGTATAGTACTGAAGCAATGAGAGTAATAACAATTAAATATGATGGCTTTAGCTGAAGAGTTTACAGGGTTTCTACAGAAAAGGTGATTGGCATTACACAAGCTCAGTAGCGAGAAGTTAAACTCATATGGCAAAGTAGAATTTGTGTTTTTCTGGTACTTCAGTAAAACACCTCTCTCAGGTCTCACTTTCAGTCCAGTGTGACTGTAGATATGTTGTTATAATGCCACACCACAGTCCACAAACTCCACACCACAGTCCACAAACTCCACACCACAGTCCACAAAAACCACACCACAGACTCCACACCACAGACTCCACAAAAACCACACCACAGACTCCACACCACAGACTCCACACCACACCACAAACACCACACTAAAAACTCCACATACTCCACACCACAGTACACAAACACCGCACCACAAACTCCACACTACAAACCCCACACCACAGTCCACAAAAACCACACCACAGACTCCATACCACAGACTCTAAAAACACCACACCACAAACCTCACACCACAGACTCCATACCACAGACTCTACAAACACCACACCACAAACTCCACACCACAAAATACACACCACAGTCCACAAACGCCACACTTCAAACTCCACATACTCCACACCACAGTCCACAAACACCGCACCACAAACTCCACACAACAGACACCACACCACTGTCCACATTGTCCATTCAACAAACTCTACACCACAGTCCACAAACACCACACCACATGCTTCACATTCTCCACACAACAAACTGCATAGTCCACAAACACCACACAACAAACTCCACAACACTATATACTCACTCCACACCACACACTTCTTCTTCTATTGCTAGACTATACAAGCACGATTGGGCAAAACACAACAACAACGGCAATAACAAATGCATGACTATGAAAATAAGACACAGGAACTCATATAATGCTGCTATCAGGATGAAAATGAGGCAACTGGTCAGGACATGTGATGTGCTGGGGCTGAACGGAAACGTAGTTCAGTGCTCTTTGAGGCTTGACTGCTCTTTTATAGCTACTGAATTGTCAAAATGATGCAGTATAAGAAGAGTAAAACACATCAAGAAAACATTACATTTAAGGCATTTGGCAGACGCCATTATCTAGATCGACTTACATGTTATCGCATTTCATACAATTGAGGGTTAAGGGCCTTAACGACTAGGCTACCACATCCCCAGCACAGAATAGGTTGATTAGCAACAATTAAAAGAATGAAGAAAAGTGAGCAACTTACTGGTGTGTATAGCTGCTTTCCACTGCTTCAAAAATAACCATTTTTTGTATATTTCTATGAATATATATTGCCTTTAGTAGGGCAGATAAAAACAGAAATACTGTTGAAACACAACAAATTCTTAAATTCCTGAGTGTCTACTTTTATATGAGCTTCATATTAAGCACCACTGCGGAGTGAGACATGACACAAACATTCAATACTGAACTTGGACACAACCAAACAGGAGGAACCTCCAATTGGGCAAAGAATTAATGGACTTGCTTATTTTCAAATATGAAAAGGCCCAAATAGACACGATCATGTGGAGTTAATGAAGTGAAATAAATGAAGTTTAAGAGAAAGACGTCTTTGCTAGTTAACTTCAAGTTAGCATGAATGAACGCTGACAATTTAGCCTTTGTATGTTTGTTGGTTTGTTTTCAGCTGCTGTGCCTGTGCTGCAGAGTAACACTTGTACTGTGCACACTGAACAATGTGTGTGTTTGTTTTTTTTGTTTACTCTCTGAAATTTACTGTGAGCAACCTTTCACCAGGAGTGGATTGAGAATTCAACTCGACTAGCGCTGGCGTGCGAATGTGAACGGAATTACAAACAGAGCACCATGCTGCGGCACAGACGCACAACGACTGAGCTGGGAGAGTGTTTAGAGTGTGTGGAGCATTGTCTTTGCACTGTTAGAGTACTTTACGTGTGTAGAGATGTAAGGTGCAAAGTCTTTTAGGTTTTAATAGTTCAATCTGATGTAATTATCCGCCACTGAATCATAATTAGCACATTCTCAATTTCCTTTTGAGCATCAGGATCTGTTTGATATTTTCTCCCTCTCTCTCTCTCTCTCTCTCTCTCTCTCTCTCTCTCTCTGTGCTTGTGCTTGTGTCCAGCTAAACTAAATGCTCAGGATCAGCTAAACTAAATGCTCAGGATCAGCTATACTAAATGTTCAGGATCAGCTAAACTAAATGCTCGGGATCAGCTAAACTAAATGCTCAGGATCAGCTAAACTAAATGCTCGGGATCAGCTAAACAAAATGCTCAGTATCAGCTAAACTAACTGCTCGGGATCAGCTAAACTAAATGCTCAGGATCAGCTAAACAAAATGCTCGGGATCAGCTAAACTAACTGCTCAGGGTCAGCTAAACTAACTGCTCAGGATCAGCTAAACTAACTGCTCAGGATCAGCTAAACAAAATGCGTGGGATCAGCTTAACAAAGCGCTTGTGTTCATCTATGGGATCAGCTAAACAAAATGCTCAGTATCAGCTAAACTAAATGCTCAGTATCAGCTAAACTAAATGCTCAGTATCAGCTAAACAAAATGCTCGGTATCAGCTAAACTAAATGCTCAGGATCAGCTAAACTACTGTAAATGCTCAGGATCAGCTAAACAAAATGCTTGGGATCAGCTTAACAAAGCACTTGTGTTCATCTATGGGATCAGCTAAACAAAATGCTCAGGATCAGCTAAACTAAATGCTCAGGATCAGTTAAACAAAATGCTCAGTATCAGCTAAACTAAATGCTCAGGATCAGCTAAACTAAATGCTCAGGATCAGCTAAACTAAATGCTCAGGATCAGCTAAACTAAATGCTCGGGATCAGCTAAACTAAATGCTCAGGATCAGCTAAACTAAATGCTCGGGATCAGCTAAACAAAATGCTCAGTATCAGCTAAACTAACTGCTCGGGATCAGCTAAACTAAATGCTCAGGATCAGCTAAACAAAATGCTCGGGATCAGCTAAACTAACTGCTCAGGATCAGCTAAACTAACTGCTCAGGATCAGCTAAACAAAATGCGTGGGATCAGCTTAACAAAGCGCTTGTGTTCATCTATGGGATCAGCTAAACAAAATGCTCAGTATCAGCTAAACTAAATGCTCAGTATCAGCTAAACTAAATGCTCAGTATCAGCTAAACAAAATGCTCGGTATCAGCTAAACTAAATGCTCAGGATCAGCTAAACTACTGTAAATGCTCAGGATCAGCTAAACAAAATGCTTGGGATCAGCTTAACAAAGCACTTGTGTTCATCTATGGGATCAGCTAAACAAAATGCTCAGGATCAGCTAAACTAAATGCTCAGGATCAGTTAAACAAAATGCTCAGTATCAGCTAAACTAAATGCTCAGGATCAGCTAAACTAAATGCTCAGGATCAGCTAAACTAAATGCTCAGGATCAGCTAAACTAAATGCTCAGGATCAGCTAAACTAAATGCTCAGGATCAGCTAAACTAAATGCTCAGGATCAGCTATACTAAATGCTCAGGATCAGCTAAACAAAATGCTCGGGATCAGCTAAACAAAATCCTTGGGAACAAAATCCTCCCCGTGACCCGAGGTAGTTCGGATAAGCGGTAGAAAATGAATGAATGAATGAATATTAATATAATGTAATAACATAATACAAATGATTTATTATATCATGCATTAGACACATTATACTAATTAACATTGTAATGTTCAAACTATAACAAATGTTAAAATCTCCATGAATAATTACAGTGGAGGTAATTTTGAGCCATCGTAGCTTTGAGTACAGTGATGAATTGTGCATCAAATACGAATCAGCTCAGAATGCGACAAAAAATCAAACATATTACTATTATTGATATTTTTATTCTTTTTTTACATCTCTCTAAGAAAAGGAAAAGGCTTTATTGCATTCCTGCAGCTTCAGAGAAATATTTAGAGCTGGAGTGATACACAGGAACCATCGATCTGTTAATCCCTGAAGTGGAGATCTCACACATCTGAGCTTCAGAGTCTGCAGCTTCACACACAGGGCAGTGTGTGTGTGTGTGTGTGTGTGTGTTTGTGTATGTGTGTGTGCTGTTTCATTTAACATTTAATTTAAGCAAGCAGACAATTAAGAACTAATTCCTATTTACGACAGCGACCTGGCAAGCATCAAAGTTAAGAGAAAACAAAGTTAGAGCAGAGGCAATGATTAAAAAAACTAAACAATAGCTGACTAACAGAGTAACAAAATGTGTCACATTGGTTCACATGGGTTTAGAAAAATAAAAAAATTAAAAGCATTTAAGTACGTAAATGGGGGCACAGTGGCTTAGTGGTTAGCACGTTCGCCTCACACCTCCAGGGTTGGGGGTTCGATTCCCGCCTCCACCTTGTGTGTGTGGAGTTTGCATGTTCTCCCCGTGCCTCGGGGGTTTCCTCCGGGTACTCCGGTTTCCTCCCCTGGTCCAAAGACATGCATGGTAGGTTGATGTGTGTGATTGCGTGAGTGAATGAGAGTGTGTGTGCCCTGTGATGGGTTGGCACTCCGTCCAGGGTGTATCCTGCCTTGATGCCCGATGACGCCTGAGATAGGCACAGGCTCCCCGTGACCCGAGAATAGTTTGGATAAGCGGTAGAAAATGAATGAATGAATGAATGAATGAATGAATGAATGAATAATTCCGTAAAATATTATTCTGAATATTTATAAAAAGTATTCTGTAAATATTTTTATTTATTTTTATTTTTTAATTACAGAAAAAAATACATGTTTGTTTTACGCATTTAATTAAGAAAGAAAGAAAGAAAGAAAGAAAGAAAGAAAGAAATGACATGGTAGACTGACTTCCTTGTTGTTGTGCAGTTGTGAGGCAATTGTGAGTCTTTCCTTTCCTTTAACCTACATATATCTATTATTGCACCTAGTGGTCACCACTGGAACTGCACCAGGTGCTAACATGATGTATTGAGCTCAGAAACACACTGCTCTGTGCTTGGGTCAGAAGCAGAGGACAAACATCAGACACTGTGTGAATGAAATCCAGATGTACAGACTTTACTAGAAATACTTATTTTCAGCTACTGCAAAGATAATAAGAAATGTGTGCGCACCACGGTAACCTTGATTCTAGAAGAATCTTTGAAGCCCTCTCCATCTCTCTCCATCGCACAGGGAGCTGCCGAAGGTGTATTTTCGAAAACTGCTGATTATTTCCTGTGCTCTTGCGCTGTGAGAGGAAGTGGCATGGTCCTCAGGCAACAACAAAAAAGCGCCATCATTAAATGTGGCAAGACAGCGAGTGCACGCACACACAAATGCACACACACACACAAATAGATAGATACACTCATTTTTAGGAACGTCTACACAGAACACAGCGTGCCAGTGCTGCCCCGGGCCTGGTTCTGTCTTACGCAATTCAATCCACTTCCTGTACAGCGACTGCTTGTGCATGCACATGACTAACTCACTGTTACTTTAGCATATTTCCTTACCTTTACACAAAGCCTCAGACGGTCGATGGTATGGATTAATGGTACATATAAGATTCAGATATATTTTATAGATTATTACATCAACAAAGACAAAGACACATTTTCAGAGGTAATACTTTAACCATATTCACACACACACACACACACACGCACATACAGCACAAATGCAGTACACAATTTTTGTTTTTGCTTGACAGCTTCAGGGTCCTTGGTTCGATCCATAGGTTCGAGTGACAGTCTAGAACTTCAGCAGAACTCATGAATCCATTCGAACACAATTTTGCATCTCTGTGATAAATATTACCTTTTACTGTACACTACCATTGTTTACTCTATTTAGTCGTTTTATAGACTTAAGCGGCCTTCACACTGCACAGGACAAACGACCGCCGATAAACCGGAAGTCATTCATTTCCTATGGAGAGTCGCAAAGGCGCTGCGTGAGGTGCTGACCATCTGCAGATCCGTAATTCTCGGATCTGTTAAAAAATTTGAACTTGTGCGTCTACACCGCATCTGATATGCCGACCGGATGTGATGTATTCCAATGTTGTCCAATCAGGTTCGTGTGCGCGAGGTGATAAGAATTATTGAAAAGTATTAATATTAACAATGTTTTAAATACATTGATATTGATAAACAAAAAGTAATAAATTATTAATATTTATATTGTATAATTTTTAATGTTGTGTCCATGTTTCCTCAAAAATAATTCGTGGTCTTTCTGGATTTATTGTTGCATTGATTGTTTGTATTTACTCCTTCATTAATTCATTCATTCATTCACCATGATAAATGGAGGGAGAATACAGGCTCTTGCTTTTGCTCTCCTTTACTGGAGACACAAAAGAAAACATTGCAAATCAGTGTGGATAAAACACTACCTGACTCGGAGAAAAAGTCTCGGTGAGTATCACCGTTTAGTGCAAGAGTTGTGCCTTAATGGAGAAGATTTTCTTGGTTATTTTCGGGTGTCACGATCATACAGTAATGGGTTTTCCGAGACCGTGAGAATTAGCTTCTCTCCCATGTTGACGTCTACACGATCATATTGCACATTCCGTGCGACTGTCACTAGGGGGCGAAATCCGACAGTCGTGTCTGTTTGTCGTGTGCAGTGTGAAGGCTGCTTAAGTGGGCAAGTTATTGTAGCTAACAATAATGTGTTTAACTTATACCACATAGAACATGTCAGTGATATTCAATTCTCAATTCTGTTTTGTCCAAAAATGTACTTTTTCCTAACAACAGCTTAGGCTGTAGTGTGTGTATGTTCATTAAATTTGGTGATTGATCAAAAAATATAAAGCGGGAGGAAAGAGACCAGACAACAGAAGACGTTTAATGAATAAAAAAGAGCGCCCTCTTGTGGGCTGGAGGGAATTGTTCATGATGGCCTTGGCCCTGATGATAGGAATTACGCTGCATGGACGATGTACTTATGTTTGTTGCGAGCATCGTGCTGGTTCTCTTAACAAAATTCCAACAGGATCTTTCCATTGTCTTGTGGACAAAAAATGTAGGAAATTTTGTTGGTCACAGAGTTTATTTTTTACAATAATTCAAAAGCCAGTGAAAAAAATCCTGTTGGTTTTTTGTCTAGGAAACCAGCATGATGATCATTTCAGACTATGAACAAATGTATGTCGTCCCTGCAGCATCATTTTTAATGCGACTTTTTATTCACAGTTACTTTATAGCCAAAAGATGTAAAGCTTTTTTTCTGAAAGTTTCCAACTTTCTCAACTTTGGAACTAACCAAAGCTTGTCCTAGTTTCAATCCTGCTTTAAAAACGTCTGCTGAATTGCCAAGCGTTTTTTTATACCTCCCGGCGTAAACGGACCGAAGGTTGGCCTCTCCAGCTGCCGGGAAAGAAAAATCACTGGAATGGAAAGTGTGACTTTGAGGCAAAGTGGATTTCCACGGGAGAGCGTCGAAACACAGACGTCTATAATTAAAGCCTGCTACGCGAGTTAGTGTGATTTATTTTGCATGGCTGCAAAAGTGTGTGTGTGTGTGTGTTGTGTGTGTGTGTGTGTGTGGGTGTTGTGTGTTATGTGTTCTGTTACCTGCTGAGGTCACCGATATCCCCAGGTGCTCACAGTAGCTCTATTAGATTTGAACTGGAAAGTGGAAGATGTTTATAGGAACAAATACAAATGCAAAATGAAACACAGCCTCTGGTTTCTGTCTTTCTCCTTCTTCCAGCACAACCTCCTCCTCATCCTCCTCATCCTCCTCCTGATTATTCTTTGTACCTGTCACTTGTTATTCATCTTTGTTAGACTGTGTGCTTGGAGAATTTTTTTGTGATTTTTTTTTATTTTTTTTTTATTTCATTGCTTGTCTGTTTGCAAGATTTAGATTTTTTTTTCCTGTTTTTCCTTTGTGTTTTTCTTATCATTTAAACAACCGACCTCAATTATGTGTTTGTTGAACATCTAGTTCCAGATTTATTCCCCAATTTCTCTTGTAATAAATTCCTGTCTTCTCTTCTCTTCTCTTCTCCTCTCTTCTCTTTTCTTCTTTTCTCTTCTCTTCTCTTCTCTTCTCTTGTCTTCTCTTCTCTTCTCTTCTCTTCTCTTCTCTTCTCCTCTCTTCTCTTCTCTTCTCTTCTCTTCTCTTCTCTTCTCTTTTCTTCTCTTCTCTTCTCTTCTGTTCTCTTTTCTTCTCTTCTCTTCTCTTTTCTTCTCTTTTCTTCTCTTCTGGACGGCTTTCCACTAGATGTTGGAACATGGCTGAACATGGTGGAAGCCAATTGCTTCTCTTTTTTTTACCCATCCTGAGGCATCTACCAGTTCCAGTTGGATTCCATTTAACAAACATTTCGGACCACGCTCCATGTGGTCTTTCAGGACAACAGCCTCCTCATCAATACACAACTGTTGGACTGTATCTGACTGTAGAAAGGACATTATTCACAATAACACTCCAAATATATCCAAATCCAAATGAGGATGAGGTTTACTTGTTCACTGAGCCTGGTTCCTCTCAAGGTTTCTTCCGCTTCCATCTAAGGGAGTTTTTCCGTGCAGGAACACTTGAATTCTTCCACTCCAACCTTAACATCCACAACGTGTCTTCATGGATCTCGGTGCTTTGTACACAGCTGCATTGTCATACGTGAAAAGTGTTTGAGTCTCTTAGATACAGGGAAGGGAAATTAACTCTGTTGTAATAGTTTACGAATGGAAAACAAGTGTAAATTTCAGGTGATCACATACCTTTGTCCTTATAGTGTATGTATGTGTTGCGTTCAGGTGAAAGGAGGTGGTGTGTGTGCGAGTCTTAGGTTGTGATTGATTGTGCAGTGTGCCGCTACATCTTACACACAACTGATCACCATTGATTGAAATTGTGTAGAGTGAGAGGTCAGATATTCTTAATGTGTGTGTGTGTGTGTGTGTGTGTGTGTGTGTGTGTGTGTGTGTGTGTGTGTGTTCGGTTTTTAGGATGTGCAAAGGCAGACAGACATACACACGCAGAGACACACAGATTTACACAAACAATCACAAACACACAGGCACAAACACATGAATAAATACACACACATACACACAGACATGCACAAGCAAATACACACAATAAATGTAACAATATCTAATAGGACTCATTTAATGAATGAATGAATACAGCTATGAGATTTATAGAGACAGACAGACAAGCACACACAACCATACACACAAACACACATACACACACACACAAATGAATATAAACAGGTACTTCAACAGACAGAATTACACAATCACGCACATGAACACACACACACATACTGTACACACACACACACACACACACACACACACATTTAAAAAAGGTAACAATATCTAATATGGCTCAGCTTATGAATGAATGAATGAATGCAGCTATTAAGCTGTACACAGAAAGACAACACACACACACACACACACACACAGCCACACCTACACACACACAGCCACACTTACACACACACACACAACCACACACACCTACACACACTAATTTTGTAAATTTAATAATCATCATTCAGATATAACAAACTATTAAATAAACTAGCTGACTAACTCACTAAATTAAATAGCTAACTAACTAGCTCATTACAACTAGTCAGCTAGTCTTATACACGTGCTGTTTTGCACAACACCACATGTAACTGTTGCTATAATAGTAATGTGTTCATTCCAGTAATTCTGCACACGCAATATTGTTTGAACATACACTATTTACACTGGTCGGTGCTGCTTTTGTGTATTGTCTTTTGTGTAATGTCTCTTGTGTAATTTCTTGTATACAGTAGTTTGTTTGCAGTCTTTTGTCCTGCACTGTGTTTCTGTCTTTTGTCCTGCACTGTCTTCCTGTCTGATGTCCTGCACCGTCTTTCTGTCTTTCTGTCTTTTGTCTCACACTGTGTACACCAGGTTGCACAGATACACTTTATGTATCTAGGATTAACTTACTTAAGTCCTTAGCTCAGTCTTTGTTCTATGTAGCTTCCTGGTCCTGGAGAAACGTTGTCTCATTTTACTGTGTACTGCAACAGCTATATATGGTTAAAATGACAATAAAAGCTTCTTGACTTGACTTGAATCCACACAACATTTTTACACACAACTCTTCTCCTTTCTGCACTTGACACGTATGTGTGGGATTGCAAGAAATGTGTCCAGATTCATCTTTCTGGTTTGACATTACTGACAAGCGGTCATTAAAATTCTTCCAAAAAACTGACAAATTTCTGATGAGTCGACAAACTGAATTACAGTCAGTGAAGAACTGCTGCATGATACTCAAGCTTGAGAGATCATGATACTTGAGAGATCAGATTCCGGTCCCTTTCTCTGGATCTTCAGAGCGATACCAAGCCTGAGGCAGATGGGATGATGGGATTTGATTGATAATAGTATAGAAAAGCAGGTGGGTTTTAATCCACCAAACATCATCATACAATGGCAGAAAAATTTTTTCGTTAAATCTGCCAAATCCTCAATTTGTGTTTGTGTAAATTTGTGAAAATGTATAAGAATGATAATGTTATTATTGTTAGAAACGTTTTCATTTTATGTTCAAATAAGGTCATTATTATTGTTGTCAGTTATTATAATTGCTGCTTTTGTTGTTGTACTTCTTAGTGTTGTTGTTGTTGTTGTCATTATTCTTATCAGTGTTGGTGTTTGTGTTGTCGTCATTCTTGTCAGTTTTGGTGTTGTTGTTGTCATCATTCTTGTCAGTGTTGGTGTTTGTGTTGTCATCATTCTTGTCAGTGTTGGTGTTGTTGTCATCATTCTTGTCAGTGTTGGTGTTGTCATCATTCTTGTCAGTGTTGGTGTTGTCATCATTCTTGTCAGTGTTGGTGTTGTCATCATCCTTGTCAGTGTTGATGTTGTCATCATTCTTGTCAGTGTTGGTGTTGTCATCATTCTTGTCAGTGTTGGTGTTGTCATCATTCTTGTCAGTGTTGGTGTTGTCATCATTCTTGTCAGTGTTGGTGTTGTCATCATCCTTGTCAGTGTTGATGTTGTCATCATTCTTGTCAGTGTTGGTGTTGTTGTTGTCATCACTCTTGTAAGTGTTGGTGTTGTTGTTGGTGTTGTTGCTGTTGTCATTCTTGTGAGTGTTGGTGTTGTTGTTACAGTTTTTGCTGTTTTTGCTACAGAGTTGTTGCTGATGATGTTGTTCTCAGTGTTGTTGTTGTCGTCATTCTTGTCAATGTTGGTGTTGTTGTTGTTGTCATCATTCTTGTCAGTGTTGGTGTTGTTGTCATCATTCTTGTCAGTGTTGGTGTTGTCATCATTCTTGTCAGTGTTGGTGTTGTTGTCATCATTCTTGTCAGTGTTGGTGTTGTCATCATTCTTGTCAGTGTTGGTGTTGTTGTCATCATTCTTGTCAGTGTTGGTGTTGTTGTCATCATTCTTGTCAGTGTTGGTGTTGTTGTCATCATTCTTGTCAGTGTTGGTGTTGTCATCATTCTTGTCAGTATTGGTGTTGTTGTCATCATTCTTGTCAGTGTTGGTGTTGTCATCATTCTTGTCAGTGTTGGTGTTGTTGTCATCATTCTTGTCAGTGTTGGTGCTGTCATCATTCTTGTCAGTGTTGGTGTTGTTGTCATCATTCTTGTCAGTGTTGTTGTCATCATTCTTGTCAGTGTTGGTGTTGTCATCATTCTTGTCAGTGTTGGTGTTGTCATCATTCTTGTCAGTGTTGGTGTTGTTGTCATCATTCTTGTCAGTGTTGGTGTTGTCATCATTCTTGTCAGTGTTGGTGTTGTCATCATTCTTGTCAGTGTTGGTCTTGTTGTCATCATTCTTGTCAGTGTTGTTGTTGTCGTCATTCTTGTCAGTGTTGGTGTTGTCATCATTCTTGTCAGTGTTGGTGTTGTTGTCATCATTCTTGTCAGTGTTGGTGCTGTCATCATTCTTGTCAGTGTTGGTGTTGTTGTCATCATTCTTGTCAGTGTTGGTGTCATCATTCTTGTCAGTGTTGGTGTTGTCATCATTCTTGTCAGTGTTGGTGTTGTCATCATTCTTGTCAGTGTTGGTGTTGTTGTCATCATTCTTGTCAGTGTTGGTGTTGTCATCATTCTTGTCAGTGTTGGTGTTGTCATCATTCTTGTCAGTGTTGGTCTTGTTGTCATCATTCTTGTCAGTGTTGGTGTTGTCATCATTCTTGTCAGTGTTGGTGTTGTCATCATTCTTGTCATTGTTGGTGTTGTCATCATTCTTGTCAGTGTTGGTGTTGTCATCATTCTTGTCAGTGTTGTTGTTGTCATCATTCTTGTCATTGTTGGTGTTGTCATCATTCTTGTCAGTGTTGGTGTTGTCATCATTCTTGTCAGTGTTGTTGTTGTCATCATTCTTGTCAGTGTTTGTGTTGTTGTCATCATTCTTGTCAGTGTTGGTGTTGTTGTCATCATTCTTGTCAGTGTTGGTGTTGTTGTCATCATTCTTGTCAGTGTTGGTGTTGTTGTCATCATTCCTGTCAGTGTTGGTGTTGTCATCATTCTTGTCAGTGTTGGTGTTGTTGTCATCATTCTTGTCAATGTTGGTGTTGTTGTCATCATTCTTGTCAGTGTTGTTGTTGTCATCATTCTTGTCAGTGTTGGTGTTGTTGTCATCATTCTTGTCAGTGTTGGTGTTGTTGTTGTCATCACTCTTGTCAGTGTTGGTGTTGTTGTCAGTGTTGTTGCTGTTGTCATTCTTGTGAGTGTTGGTGTTGTTGTTACAGTTTTTGCTGTTTTTGCTACAGAGTTGTTGCTGATGATGTTGTTCTCAGTGTTGTTGTTGTCATCATTCTTGTCAATGTTGGTGTTGTTGTTTTTACCATTTTTGTCAGTGTTGTTGCTGATGATGTTGTTCTCAGTGTTGTTGTTGTTAACATTCTTGTCAGTGTTTGTGTTGGTGTTGTTGTCATCTTTTTTCTTCTAGGAGCTCCATAATAAACAAAACAAGAACAGATCTGGACCATGACCAGTCCACAAATATAACCAGGAGCCAGACTGAAATTGAGCTGTCACTTGCTCACCACAACACAGCTCTCATATTCAAAGTGACAACTAAATCCCAACAAAGTGGCTAATAGCATGATCACCACAGGCAGCTCTGCCTTTTATACATGAATTACATTTGCATATTTGTGCTGATGTTTTCTACTGAAATACCAGCTGAAAATACCAGGTGAGGAATTTCGGTTATGGTTAGGGGTGCATAAACTTTTGCTTAGACAGTGTATGATTCGGTCAGATGTACTGTATATACGGTCAGATGAGTCATACGCTGTTAAGGCAAAAGTTTGTGCACCTGTTGTGAAAAATCCTGGAGCCTTAAGAGAATATATTTATATTATTATATTATATTATTATTATATTATATATTATTAACCAGAAGTCAGAGGGTGAATAAAAGAGGCACTCTTTATTATAGTAACTCAGCAGACAGGAGAAGAAAGAGTGTAAACAGGGGACTCAGGGCCATAGAATAGAACTGTTCCAGACACGTAATGAGCTCATGGGTGATATGAAGTAGCTGGAAGCGGCGATAGCTCTGCGGGCACTGGCCTTGGGTAGGGAGACGGACGAGGATGGTGAGGTGAGGACATGATGGGGCGACCAGGATGAGCTGGCTGAGGCGTAGGGTCTGAGGAGAGATAAGGGGAGTTAGAGGAGATAGAGGAACGGGAGCTTGAGATAAGGGTAAACAATTCCAGCCTGAGCAAGGACAGGCTGAGATCATAACATGAAACATGCGATCAAAACAAAGTTGAAGCTTTTAGCAGTTTAGAGGAGTCATCAAAGAACTCCATTTTTACTTTTATGTACACAAGCAACATTATAGTAGCAATAGCTTAACAATAGTGATAACAGTATAGCAACAATAGTTTAGCAATAGTGGCAATATAAGATGACAAATAGATAAGAGCTTTCTTTTAACATAATAACTTTTAACATAAAATCAGACTCATAGAGTGTCATCTCTCTTCATGAAGATGCTTTTTCTTTTTGGGTTTTTGGGATTTCTTTTGTTACTTTCAAATTGGCAATTTCTCTTAGAGAATTGTTGGCTGATTGACCACAATAAAGAAGTTTGCTTATTCTCATGCAGGTCTGAAGAGCTTTCCCATTGTTTTAATTCGTATTAATGTTAGTGCTATCAGTAAATTAAGTTTTAGTAACAATTATATAGTATAAAAGTATATCAGTATAATTCATCCTGATATGTGCCGACTTGGAGACGGGCTCTAAGTTCCGACACACCCTTAACTATTGCAATCTTATGTGCTGTTTGAACATTTTATTCCAGATGTATTCCTTTTTTTTAACATTAGAATTACCTCCAATTTTGTCTTCTGGAAGGCTTTTCACTAGATGTTGGAGCGTGGCTGTGGTGCCGTGTGTTCTTTCACACATTCTACAAGCATTATTAAGATACTGTAAGACACCGATGTTGGGATGGTGATGAGGCTCCAGTTCCAGTTCATATTAATGGTGTTCAGTGGGATTGAGCCAGAGTCAGGATTCTGTGCAGAACTCGAGTGCTTTAAACTTTATTAACCTTAAACACAGCATGACACTTCATGGCACTCAGGTGCTTTGTGCACAGCTAAATGTCAGGCTGGAACATCTCGAGATGGAAAATTTTAGAGTCTGAAGTTTTGACCTTATGTGTAAGTGACTAGAAGTTGCTTCTGACTAGAAATTATCCTGCCGACTACGCCAATTTGTGAAAGTTTGGAGAAAATTGGTAGGTAACACACTGGTAGGTATAGGCAAGAGTAAAAGGTTCACAATTTATTCTACTGTTGCACAACAGGACCCAATGCTCTCCTAGAAATCTCAAAGAAGAAGAGACCCAATCATTCGTTACATTGAGTATTTATAATCATGATTAAACACAAAAGGAAAACACTGTAAATCATTACATTACATTACAACACCTGATCATCACCTGGTCAGGACAGCTGGGATGTGGTAGCCTAGTGGATAAGGTGTTGGTCTACCAAATGGAAGGTTGTGAGTTTGAATCCCAGGTCCACTAAGCTGCCTGTGCTGGGCCCCTGAGTAAGGCCCTTAACCCACAACTGCTCAGTTGTATAAAATGTAATTCGCTCTGGATAAGTGCGCCTGCCAGATGATAACCTTATCTTGAGTCCCACCATCTCTTCTTCAGCACATTCTGACCTCTCTAAATTTTTACACAAATAATCTATGGTCACAACAAGGTCACAGAAGGTCAGAACTTCACAAAGAACCTCTCATTGTACTCAACTTTTTCATCACTAGCCTCTTAGTTCCTCTAAAGGTAAATTGTAATGTCATGGTGTACAAAAACAATTGTGTGATTGAAACTTGGAGAAGAACCACGTCGTGAGTGAGTGTGATGGTCTGTGTGCAGTGTGGAGTTTTATATTCAATTCAATTCAATTCAATTTTTTTTGTATAGCACTTTTAACAGTGGGCGTTTTCCCAAAACAGCTCAAAATAATTCTAAATAATAATTTGATCATTTAAAATTGAAATGTATTCATCTCTAATGATTAAGTCAGAGGAACATGAAGAACCAGTAATAACGTTAACAGTTGACAGTCATTTTATAGGTAAACCCAAACTTTAGGCTATTTCATTGATTCACAATTTAAAACCAACACCACTAACAAGTTCATTCATTCATTCATTTTCTACCGCTTATTCGAACTACTCGGGTCACGGGGAGCCTGTGCCTATCTCAGGCGTCATCGGGCATCAAGGCAGGATACACCCTGGACGGAGTGTCAACCCATCGCAGGGCACACACACACTCTCCCACTAACAAGTTGCTTGGAGAAAACATGAACAAAAATCTCACCTAGATGTTAATTCACAGATTATGTGTTAAGTCTGAATAAATACAATGTAGGTGGATTTTTACATTGGACTTGGACTTAGCCTTGGACTTGCATTCAGTCACTGACTGTTAGTCCTGTTAGCGTTCAGAGGGCAAAGAATTGATTTTGCACGACATACATGACCTTGAACAAAAAGCAAAGCACAACCTCATCCCTCCTCTACCTCCACCTCTCACTTTTCTCTTTTTCTCTCTATCTCTGTTAGACTCGAGGGCACTGAAGCAATGAGCCAGAGTGCGAGAGCAGGTTGAAAAGAGAAGATCTGATCCTGCACCTACAAAACCACGTGAAGCTGTGACTATACAGTATAATCATAAAAAACACACACAAACACACACACACACACACACACACACACACACACACACCTGAGTAAGAGTGCAGGGAACATATGGAGCTGTGCAGCTGTCTGAGTCACACTTTTGCTTTTTAGTTGTTCAGGATTTTATTCAGAATTTAATTCAGGAGTTTTTCTTATAATCAGATGACCAACTAAAATCCAGACGGATGCTAAGAGTGAGAGCAAATATTTTGAAGTTCAAAGAGTTTAAAAAAACTCCAGTTAGCAATGTTGGTTCACCAAAAGGTTTTGTGAACATTCAGGTTCCAGGATCCATCTTTCTGACTTGTTCTTCCACAAGTCATGTCTACCGTGGTACATGTACAACCTCCAGCTTCAACGTTTTCATCTATTAGTTTGTTCTCCTGCGTGTACGACGTAGAAAACTGCTCCAAAAACTCAAACACCAGTCCAATTATAAATCAGCATCGAAAACCAAGTTAAGTTATATTAAGTTAAATAAACACATTGCGGGTTACGTCTGTCCTTTATGGTGCCATCTTTTTTTTTTTTTTGGTATATTAGGAAGAATGTTTTACATGTTTTTGTTAGATATAAATATTACATGAAGAATTCTAGATGTTTTAAAAGCATCCTTAAAATAGACAAAAAAGTCATTAAAATTTTCACTTTAATTTAAGTTTAATTTCCAAAGGGGAAAAGACTTCAAATTTCATAACAAAATGAATCTAAGCTGCTAGCTGAAGGAGGAAGCGAGTGACAGCTGATTAACTCGACTTAAATAAACAGCAGAATGTTCATTCACTTTAATTTAATACATTGTGCATTGTCTGAAAGCAACTTTACAGAAAATAAGAAATAAAGTACAAAAAGTTCAAGATTAATATTAGACATATTTAAATGTGTTTGTATTTATCCCTAATGAACAAGCCTGAGGTGACTGTGGGGAGGAAAATCTCGCTTAGATCTGAATATCTACATTTACATTAGTTTTTTATTACAACGAGAAGTCTTTATTATCGCCAGACATTTCAGTACAGCACAGTGAAATGGTTTTCTGCACATATTCCAGCTTTGGAAATCCCAAACAGACAGACAGACAGACAGAAGACAGACAGTCAAACAGAAAGAAAGAAAGAAAGAAAGAAAGAAAGAAAGAAAGAAAGAAAGAAAGAAAGAAAGAAAGAAAGAAAGACAGATGAAAGAAAGAAAGAAAGAAAGAAAGAAAGAAAGAAAGAAAGAAAGAAAGAAAGAAAGAAAGAACTGAAAGAAAGAAAGAACTGAATGACAGATGAAAAAGGAAAGAAAGAAAGAAAGAAAGAAAGAAAGAAAGAAAGAAAGAAAGAAAGAAAGAAAGAAAGAAAGAAAGAAAGAAAGAACTGAATGACAGATGAAAAAGGAAAGAAAGAAAGAAAGAAAGAAAGAAAGAAAGAAAGAAAGAAAGAAAGAAAGAACTGAAAGACAGATGAAAAAGGAAAGAAAGAAAGAAAGAAAGAAAGAAAGAAAGAAAGAAAGACAGATGAAAGAAAGAAAGAAAGAAAGAAAGACAGATGAAAGAAAAAAAGAAAGAAAGAAAGAAAGAAAGAAAGAAAGAAAGAAAGAAAGAAAGAAAGAACTGAAAGAAAGAAAGAACTGAAAGAAAGAAAGAACTGAATGACAGATGAAAAAGGAAAGAAAGAAAGAAAGAAAGAAAGAAAGAAAGAAAGAAAGAAAGAAAGAAAGAAAGATGAAAGAAAGAAAGAAAGAAAGAACTGAAAGAAAGAAAGAACTGAAAGAAAGAAAGAACTGAATGACAGATGAAAAAGGAAAGAAAGAAAGAAAGAAAGAAAGAAAGAAAGAAAGAAAGAAAGAAAGAACTGAATGACAGATGAAAAAGGAAAGAAAGAAAGAAAGAAAGAAAGAAAGAAAGAAAGAAAGAAAGAAAGAAAGAAAGAAAGATGAAAGAAAGAAAGAAAGAAAGAAAGAAAGAAAGAAAGAAAGAACTGAATGACAGATGAAAAAGGAAAGAAAGAAAGAAAGAAAGAAAGAAAGAAAGAAAGAAAGAAAGAAAGAAAGAACTGAAAGACAGATGAAAAAGGAAAGAAAGAAAGAAAGAAAGAAAGAAAGAAAGAAAGAAAGAAAGAAAGACAGATGAAAGAAAGAAAGAAAGAAAGAAAGAAAGACAGATGAAAGAAAAAAAGAAAGAAAGAAAGAAAGAAAGAAAGAAAGAACTGAAAGAAAGAAAGAACTGAAAGAAAGAAAGAACTGAATGACAGATGAAAAAGGAAAGAAAGAAAGAAAGAAAGAAAGAAAGAAAGAAAGAAAGAAAGAAAGAAAGATGAAAGAAAGAAAGGAAGAAAGAAAGAAAGAAAGAAAGAAAGAAAGAAAGAAAGAACTGAATGACAGATGAAAAAGGAAAGAAAGAAAGAACTGAAAGAAAGAAAGAAAGAAAGAAAGAAAGAAAGAAAGAAAGAAAGAAAGAAAGAAAGAAAGAAAGAAAGGTGAACTGTGATTGGACAGAGTTGGACTGTGATATGACTGATTACATTTCCATACAGTATTTTGTTAGATGTTGATGTTGGTCCCAGATGTGCAGGTTTGAGTGTTACAGAAACCGCTGGTCTGCTGGGAGCGTCACCATGACAACATTCAGAGGAGAATGACTCGATTGGTTCAAATAAAAAGAAAGGAATATTCAGTCTTTAAATCTGAACCATTGTGTGATTATTTCCTCTTTAATGTGAACCGTCGTGTCCTTAATCATTCCTCATGTACAGTTCAGTTCTCATGTAGATTCTATTAACCTAAGGCTGGACTTTAAAGTCTCCAGCTTATAGCCTGGAGGGTAAAGATTTGAGACGTGGCTTGGACACGTATTTAAACATCTTTATATCTTTCCCGCACAAACACACGCTCCCTCTGGCCAGGGTTCTGAATTGTGTTATCTTTCCTCTAGGGAATGCTCCTCTTATTTTTATATTCCGCCCAGCCTCAGGGTTATTTGTGTGGATTCGTCCATATTTTCATGCAGTCAGAGCCAATAACACATGCCTTCTGTTCAAGGACGTGCACCCAAGGCAGTGTGGTGGAGTTGGCTGGCTTTCATAAAAACTGTGAAGAAAAGAATAAAGAGATGGCGCAGGACGCTGAGCGATCGCCATGACAGTGATGAGACAAATGGAGAAAAGGGAGAGGAAAAGAGGAAAAGAGTTTATTTAATTACACTTTAATGAAGTTGGACAAGAAAGAAAGAAAGAAAGAAAGAAAGGACAGATTTAGAAACAGTTTATTTAATTGCACTCTAATGAAGTTGGAGAAATACTACAACCAATTCTCTCTCTCTCTCTCTCTCTCACACACACACACACACACACACACACACACACACACACACACACACAATACAGTACAACATGTTTTGTCATCTTATTCTCTCTCTTTCTCTCTCTCTCTCTCTTTTACTCTCTGTTTCTCTCTCTCACAAACACACACGCACAAACACACATTAAAACACACACACACACCCACACAAGCACACCCACACACACAAACACACACACACAAACACACACACACACACACACAATACAACATGTTTTATCATCTTATTCTCTCTCTTTCTCTCTCTCACAAACACACACGCACACAAACACATTAAAACACACACACACAAACACACACGCACACCCACACACACACAAACACACACACACAAACACACACATACACACACACACACACAATACACAATATTCTCTCTCTTTCTCACTCTCTCTCTTACACTCTCTTTCTCTCTCACAAACACACACACACACATTAAAACACACACACACACACACACACAATACAACATGTTTTATCATCTTATTCTCTCTCTTTATCTCTCTCTCTCTCTTACACTCTCTTTCTCTCTCACAAATACACACACACATTAAAACACACACACACACACACACAATACAACATGTTCTGTCATCTTATTCTCTCTCTTTCTCTCTCTCTCTCTCTCTTACACTCTTTCTCTCTCACAAACACACACACACACACACACACACATTAAAACACACACACACACAATACAACATGTTTTATCATCTTATTCTCTCTCTTTATCTCTCTCACTTACTCTCTCTTTCTCTCTCTCACAAACACACACGCACACACACACATTAAAACACACACACACAAACACACACGCACACACACAGACAAACACACACACACAATACATGTTTTGTCATCTTATTCTCTCTCTTTATCTCTCTCACAAACACACACGCACACACACACATTAAAACACACACACACACAAACACACACGCACACACACACACAATACATGTTTTGTCATCTTATTCTCTCTCTTTATCTCTTATTCTCTCTCTCTTACTCTCTCTTACTCTCTCTCACAAACACACACGCACACACACACATTAAAACACACACAAACACACACGCACAAACACAAACACACACACACAATACATGTTTTGTCATCTTATTCTCTCTCTTTCTCTCTCTCTCCCTTTTACTCTCTCTTTCTCTCACAAACACACACACATTAAAACACACACACACCAGAAGCAATCCTAAGCCTCAGCAAGCCCATCAGCACTCGTAAGGCTCTTCACTAAGCTGACTTTCTCCTGTCTGTTCGCGTCTTTGAGCGTTTGCAGTCTTGCAGGAGCCTCAGCTTCATTCTGAACATCTACTGGAAGCAGATACAGGGTATCATACTGCAGTCTTCCTAAGAACACACTCTCTTTATGAATATCAATATCAACGCTGCATCTGTGCTTCACTTCTATGGAGCAACAAATATATAATATATATTTTTAAAAAGTTTATCACACTTTCCAAGTGAACTTTTCGCCCATTTACCTTTAAGAACATTTCAATACTAAACATGTAAAACAACAGGGTTAATAATATTTCATATTTTGCTGCACTAACGATCTTTTCTCAGGGAAGAAATGTAAATGACCCCATCATGTAAAGAACATGATGGAGCAAAGTTCAGCCTAAAATCATTGGCTCTGATCGTGATTTTAGTAACGATTAGACCTTTTTATAGCGCTATTGATTTTCCCAAGATGTCATCGATGCATCTCAATGAACTACAGTTGTCCATTTTTAATCGCTAACCCACAGGAAAAGTTTAGAGGTTTGGCTAAAGCTTCTCTCCAGGAAAACTTCAAGTATTAAGCTTTTTTTTTTGCTGAAAGCCAATGATGCCACTAAATTCTGAATGCATCTGTAGAAAAATACAGCAACGACCTGCGATCCTTGCTATCTGTGTATAAGAAATGTCTACACACCGTTGCCATGTACAGTACATGGCTTTCCTGTGTGACTTTAAAATCTTGATCTTTCAGGAAAAAAATGAGAAAAAGAATAGAATGAAAAACAAATAACATCCAGAGAAAAATATCCAGACTGTTTCAAGCTCACTGGAAACCTACAGTACAATAATCACTATTTACAGTTGTGATGAGCAGAAAAGCTTCTCCGAGCACACAAAAAGGTTTAGCAGAGCAGAAGAACAAAACAGACTCCACTTGTGCCAGTCATGAACAGGAATCTGAGGCTACGATTAGTACAGACTTATCTAACTAGAAAGCTAAAGGCTAAAGCTAATTCTTTTTCATTTTAGGTTTAGTGGCTTGCATTTTTTCTTCAAATCTCTGTGTTTGAGGGATCGATTCCTGCCTCCATCTTGTATACACGAGTTTGCCATAACACGCCATCCAGGGTGTCTTCTCTCTTCCAGGATGGGGTCCAGGTTCTCCAGGACCCTGTGTAGGATAAGTGCTACAGAAACTCCATAGTGTAAAACCTGCAGCACCAAGGGGGGGAAAAAGGGATCAGCTAAAAGAACAACATATGTTGTTATGGCCCCATTAGTAAGAGTACATAAAAGTCTCTTGGGAATCGCTAGCCTGCTATAATCAGGTTTTGTTTAATTTTTTTATCTTCCTCATTTTATCTTAAATAGCTGTTTTGGTTTGAATTGAAACTGGGGAATAGAAGCCTTTATTATCACCAAATATACATTACAGCAAATTTTTATCTTCACATATAATTGCCCAACAAAGGCAGCCTGGCATTTCTGGGGCTTCCCAACCTTCCGATCAACAACCCAGAGCCTTAACCACTTGAGGGTGTCTGATCTAAGCTTACAAATGAATAGACTTTATTCATGTCGTAAATTTTCCACAATTAAAATAAATAGAATAATGTTCTTTAATACTTGACAATCCTTCACAACTTAGAATTGTTTTGAACAACAGCACACTCCCAAGTGTTCATCTCTAACGAGTGAATAAAGGACGTTATTTTTGCAGCAGTATCCTGCAGAATAATAATGATGTTCGAATGGTGGCATTTTGCGGTAAATAATTTACACACTCTTATAAGCTGTCACAGATATTACAGGTACAAAGATGGACAGTGTGAATCTGTGCATGATAGCGACATGCAAAATGTCCTGCTTTAAGAAACTCTCCTGAAAGACAGGAACAGCTAATTTAGGGCTGAGTTATGGATCGAGCTGTTCCAGGTCTGACGGCTCGTTCAGTCTTGCGTCCTAAACACCGGATAACCAAAGCTTGTTTACAATTCCATGTACAATACTGTAAATCTGCATGTTATTTTTTAAGGGTCTGGGATTCTGTGAATAGAAAGTTAATTAAATTGCAACACATGGTTATGTCAATCAAAGTGGTTTAATTATTGTCATCTCATGAGGCATAACACCTGGTGTGGTCTCAATTAGCGTTGTACCACCATCTATGTGCTGCTCTACAAAGACTGAAGAGAAAAAAGAAAAGAAAAGAAAAGAAAAGAAAAGAAAAGAAAAGGAAGATGGATAATGAGTCTAAACCACAATGCAGATTTCTCAAGTCACGTTGTGTATAAAAAGAGACAGCCCTAGTACAGAAAGTCTAACGATGACAAATGGGCTGCTGCTTACCACTGAACACTGTTTAAGCGCAGACTCGTCTGGATGGGAAATTACACACATGTGATTATGAGATTTTTTGCAAACCAGTCAGCCGACCAGTGCAGGTTTCTGTACACACAGTGGAATAAGAAACCAACTGAAGGTTAACTGAAGATCTGAGGAAGTGTCTGAAGTTGCACATTTTACATTTTACTTTTCAGTCGTTGTTCAGAGCGACTTACGGAAGTGCTTTGAAGTCTTTATCAATGAGGAGATCCTGATACTGGTTCACTGGGTCACAAAGGAGGAATTCTGTCAGTCTAAAAACTCTGTTGTTGAGCTGATTTAGTTAGAAAAGCCCACATTTTCCTATAGGCAAGTCACTGGGGATTACTCTGAGTTCCCCAGTTTCCACCCCAGTCCAAAGACATGTGTTGTAGTGAGATTGGCATCTCTAAATTGTGAATATTTGTGTGAGTGTGTGTGCGCTTTTGTACCCTGCAATACACTGGTATCCAGTCCAGAATGTACCCTGCCTTGTGCCCCTAGTCTACTAGGGATAGGCTCCAAGTTCCTCACAGCCCAGTAAGAAAAGCAGTGTACAGAATGGATAGGAAGGATGAAAATATAGGTCTTTATTCATCATTCAAAGACTGGCAATGACTCAGTTTTAGGTGTCAGAAATGAAGAGTCTTGATGCCTTGTACCCTGAGATTTGGTGGGCGCAGAGCTGGAGGATCAGATGGAGTTTGGTGCAATATACAATGTGGTGTGATAAGCACTTTAGGGTAGATCCGTTTTTTATTTTGCTTTGTAGGCAAGTATCAGTGTATCGCAGCATCAGGAAGCCGGTAGAGGGAACGTATCTGTGGGGGCTTGTGGGAGAACTTGGTGGGAAAAAGGGAAGAAACAAGATCTCTGAAGCTGCATTCTGGATTAGCTCTAAAAATGCTTACCGTGCCTTATGGGTAATTCAGACTGCCACATAGCCATTGACCTCCTGTTTGAAAGGGCACACATTTGTGGAGGCATTATTGGTCCCCAAAGCCATGAGTACAATGAGTTCAGCCTTAACCAGATATAGATGGGTTTGTTTTTTTTTTATAAATTGTAGCACTGGAGTTGTTAAGAAAAAATAAATTAACATAGTGCAACCCGGAATTCATTTGTGATCTATGCTTATTAGTTGGATGTGTTAATGTATTTAGGTGGATTCTACAGCAACAGACGCACAACAGTTTGAACAACATTAATAGGCAAAATAGTAGATAAAACACGTTTCAATAAAAATGCTACAAATAACATGCTAGTAATAGAATAGAAATGATATCTGACCTGATGAAGACAGAGCTACTGAGAAACTGTAAATCTTATTCCTCATATAAGCAGCCGGTAGTCAATTAAATACGATAAACCATGAAGGAAAGGATTTGCTTTACATTGCCGTTTTCTGAAAATGAGTGTTGAGTGTCGATTATTGACTGAGTGTTAATGTTGTTTTGATGTGTCTATAATCAGCGATGTTGTGTTTGTGTGCTATGAATAAGCATTCGGAATTGACATTAAGTGTTACGGAAGGTGGGTTCAATCCCACATTACCCGCTAGGTGATTCAACCGGGACATGGCTTGAACCTACATGGTATAAACACTTGAAAATATCCATTAAGTCTGGCAGGAATGGATTCTACGTGCTTCACTGCTTGGGAACATGAACCGCATTAATTCTAGGGATTGGGATGGAGTTTCTGTTTCTATAGACTCAGGACTTATATTCTCTTTAAGCGCAGTAAAATTGGCTACAGCAAAAAAAATAGGCTTCTGTTAAATGAATTCCTGCTGATCTAAATGAAACATTGTGGAAGATATCTGAATGAAAGAAAGCTCTCTCTCTCTCTCTCTCTCTCTCTCTCTCTCTCTCCCACTTTTCTTGTAGTGAGTGAGTAAGGTCATAGACAGGCGCTTATTTCAGTCGGAGATGAAACACCAAGTGGGAATTTGCGAGAGAAACCTAGGTCACAGTGCAGGTGTAATGAGAGATCCATTTGCCTTTTTCTTGCATACATTACATCTGAACTCTTGCAAGTCGGTGTGGAAACATAATGTGTTTCATTTCTAATCTTCTTTACATACCTGCCAACAGATTCCTGCATCTGAAGGAACATTTCACACATGACATTTTCACCAGGACCCTTTTACACTCCATGCATTTCGTTGTATATCATGCTCTTAAGCTCAAGTGCAATGTACAATAAAATTGTGCACATCTGGATTAAGACCTGGATTCATTCAACTACTGGGGGATGTGATAGATTAGTGATTAAGGTGTTGTATTCTTGCTTAAACGGTTGTGAGTTAAAATCTCAGTCCCTGCTTGGCCCTTTAGTATGGCCCTTAACCCACAGTTGCTCAGTTGTATAAAATGAGATAAAAATCTAAAGTATCTCTAGATACGTGTGTCTGCTTAATGCCATAAATGTAAATGTAACAACTGCTACAACATGGGGTGGAGTTTACCTAAAACAAAGTGAGTGTCTCAGTTACATGTGATTCTGATGTTTGTCTTAAGTAAAAAAATTTTATACATGTGTTATGTTTGTAATATTATCTTGATGCTCACTCATTCATTTTCTACCGCTTATCCGAACTACCTCGGGTCACGGGGAGCCTGTGCCTATCTCAGGTGTCATTGGGCATCAAGGCAGGATACACCCTGGACGGAGTGCCAACCCATCGCAGGGCACACACACTATCTCATTCACTCTCGCAATCACACACTACGGACAATTTCCCAGAGATGCCAATCAACCTACCATGCATGTCTTTGGACCGGGGAAGGAAACCGGAGTACCCGGAGGAAACCCCCGAGGCACGGGGAGAACATGCAAACTCCACACACACAAGGCGGAGGCGGGAATCGAACTCCCAACCCTGGAGGTATGAGGCCCTTTATCTTGATGCTAATATTAAATAAATATCTAATATTCATATTGCTTCATCGCTTTGATTCTTTAGAGAAATCAATTAAAGGTTCAAAATCTAAGATGGTGGAAAACCTAATTAGGTTTAAACAAACTTCCTAGGTTGTGTACATAAGGTGAAAATGATTAGTGATAAAACTTAACATTTTGGACATACATTTAAACAATTATGGCCATAAACGTTTTTCCAAATTAGGCCCACATGTAACCCAATGGTGACACTAGAGCATTGGTAGCTCTTGGCCCAATTTTGGTTGGAAAATTTCTAAGACCCTTCCAAATCAGTGCCCCAAATTTCACAACTTTTTACCAGACAGTTCCATGCGCATCCTAGCTAGAAGACGAAGAGGAAGAATAGGCTGAATAACAATAGCATGCCTACGCACCTTCACTGCTTGGCACCCTAAAAATAAAAATGCAATCCTGCCACATCAACCCATTGATTATTGACGTATTAAGTGGTAGGTCTGGTGGTTAGGGATGGCTGAGAAGTGCTCGTTGGGAGCACTGTGCAGAGGAGAAGAGAGGAAAGGTGGATAATCAGAACAGCATGTTGGGAGAATTAGACAGGTTCCATGCTACTCTGAATTTTAATTTCACACTGTGCTGTACGAGCACAGAAGCAGAACTAACAACTCAGGCTGATGGCTTTGCCACGGAGGTTCGTGTTTCTTAATGTTTAATGTGTGTTTAGTGCAATGCTCTGTCTCTTCCTCGAGATCATATTCGCTAATCCGAAAGCTCGGCTTACACGAAGGCTAATCCTCCTTCAGCGTGTATCAGAGATGCTCAGGGGATCCTTAATTCCACTCATCCTGATTAAATAAGGACATTTTTGATCGTGTCTTTATTTCTATTGTTATTTATTATTGTTATTATTTACTTCATGGAAATAGACCCACATTACTTCATATGTTCATTGTTTCTTTCATTTTTTTTTTTTACAGTAATTGTTTAACATTTAATCAAACTTGGTGTAGAGATTATTCACAAGCCAGAATGGTAATTATTCCCTGCTCCAAATCTCCAAGACTAAACTGTGTAATGAGAGAGACATGCCTCCAGCGCTTTCCACAACCGGATCTCATGCCAGGAAGTGCTGATGAGCAAAGATCATTAATGAGAGTCAACAAAGCCACAAGAAGCTAAACTGAGAACTCCAACCATCTGAATATCTATTTAATGAAATTTCATTTTAGATTTATAGATATTTTTCACAGTAGACGTTGTTGCAAAGCAGATTTTCGGACGTAGTTTTAGACTCTAATCAACAAATCGTGTCAGTGAACAGCAATGGCTCAAGTGGTTAAGGTTCTGGGTTGTTGATTAGAAGGCTGGGAAGCCTCAGCTCCGCCAAGCTGCCATATTTGGGCCTTAACCCTTCCTGCCCCAGGTGTGCTGTATCATAGCTGCACCTGCCCTCTGACCCCAACCTCTTCAGTTGGGATATGTGAAGAAAAGAATTTCACTTTGCTGTAATGTACTGTATATGTTGTGGTATAAAAGCTTCTATGCCCCAATTTCAATTCAAACCAAAACAACAATTTGAGATAAAATGAGGAAAATATGAAAGATCTAAACAAAACCTGATTATAGCAAGCTAAAGATTCATTTATGTACTCTTACTAATGACATCATAACAACATATGTTGTTCTTTCAGCTGATCCCTGTATAGGGTCACTGCAGTGGATCATCTGGTCCACATGTTTGATTTGGTACAGGTTTTACACCAGATGCCATTTCTGACACAACCCCCCATTTGTTCTTCAGGCTTGGGCCCGACACTGAGGAACCGCTGCCTAGGAACCGAACCCAAGCTGTGACAACGAGGGTGCGGGATCCTGCTGCTGGACCACCGGGGGAATAATCGTGACAATAAATAAGGACAATAAAAGTTTTGTTGGCAAAAAACAGGTGTTATTTATTATACTGGTGTACATTATCAAAGGCGCTAACAGTAGCCCCACCCACAGCCCCTGACACAAGCGGTTCTTAAGTCTAGACCAGCAACGTTTTGGTGCTACTTAAGAACCACTTTTCCTGGTTCAGAGCCGGTGCTTTGGCGGTCGAAACAGAAAGAACTGGTTCTAAATTAGGCTCTGGCTCCGAACCAGCACTCAAACTGCCTCGGTGGAAACGGGGCATTAATGCTCCTTTTAAAACTTCTTTGTTCTGTCTAGACCTCTATATCAACCTGTTTCATTTCCAGCATTTGGCAGACGGCCTTATCCAGAGTGACTTACATTATCTCATTTTTATACAACTGAGCAATTGAGGGGTAAGGGCCTTGCACAGGGGCCCAACAGTGGCAGCTTGGTGGACCTCGGATCAAACTCACAACCTTATGATTGGTAGCCCAACACCTTAACAACATGGTTACCACATACCCACCAGAGACATAATAATAATTGTTGTTGTATTCAATCTGCGATTCAATCAGCTCCATAGCCGATCCTACACATTTGGACGCTGATACAAAACGTCACCATTGGCATTTATCAGCTCCAGGCAGGACCTACACTGTATATTTGACATTATTATTTTTTAATAAGCTTTGTCCTGATACTTGAAGCAAGATTGAAGGTTTGTGTTGTGGAATTTTTAAAAACTTTAGACTGAAACAAACTGTACAGTTAGAAATCATTCATTTAAGTAATCATTAGAGAGTCACAAGCTACTGATTCTTGTAGATGAAGTTGGCTTTAAGTTTGAGTCATTCACCTTTTTTTTTTTGATAAGCTTCAGATCATACGTTCCACTGAGAGTAAAAGAGAGAAAGTCAGACAGACAGTCAGACAGACAGACAGACAGTCAGACAGACAGACATACATACATACAGACAGACAGACAGACAGTCAGACAGACAGACAGTCAGACAGACAGACAGACAGACAGACAGACTGACAGTAAGACAGACAGACAGTCAGACAGACCGTAAGACAGACAGACAGACAGACAGACAGACAGTCAGACAGACAGACAGACAGACAGACAGACAGATAGTCAGACAGACAGACAGTCAGACAGACAGACAGACAGACAGTCAGACAGACAGACAGACAGATAGTCAGACAGACAGACAGACAGTCAGACAGACAGACAGTCAGACAGACAGACAGACAGATAGTCAGACAGACAGACAGACAGTCAGACAGACAGACAGACAGATAGTCAGACAGACAGACAGACAGTCAGACAGACAGACAGTCAGACAGACAGACAGACAGATAGTCAGACAGACAGACAGACAGTCAGACAGACAGACAGACATTTCCTATGTCCTCATAGTCTTATGATAGATCAGGTCATTACAACAAACATAGTTATTACTTTTACGCTATTATGTAAAATAGTGCGAAGGAAATTCTATAGTTTAGAGCTTTTATTTATTTTATTTTTTTTCTATATCCATTTCTGGATATAACTTGAAAAAGTTTTTATTTTCAATTTTTTTTATTCTAAACTCTGACAGTTCTTCAGATAGTAATGTGTATGAATCATAAAGGAATAAGGGGCTTACTCAGAGTTTCTCTCTCTCTCTCACACACACACACACACACACACACACACACACACACACGCGCGTCCAGAACCTGAAGTTTATTTGGGTAGTTTTTTGTTATGTAAACCAGGACCCTGAGGCTACATGCTTTCTCACTTCCTCAGTGGGACAGACTGCATTCAGACTGAGACCATGAGCATCTTTTTCCTGACTGACATTCCTCTAGGATCTGAGCAGAGTGGAAAGGCAGAAAGAGGGAAAAGGGACAGCACTTGAGAAAAAAGATTGACAGACAGAATGTGAGAAAGAGAAATTGTATGTGAAAAAAATAAAACAAAATTTATATAGAGGAATTTTCTCTGGTGAGAGGATTACAGACATCCAGCAGGCAGCTCCTGTTCCTTTTCCTTCTCTTTCTTCTGCCCCTTCTCTTTCTTCTCATCCTGCTCCTGCTCCTTTTCCTGCCCTTGTCCTCTCCCCTTCTCCTGCTCCTTCTACTTCTTCTGCTCCTTCTCCTGCTCCTTCTTGTGCTCCTTCTTCTGCTCCTTCTACTGCTCCTGCTTCTTCTTCTGCTCCTTCTACTGCTCCTGCTTCTTCTTCTGCTCCTTCTACTGCTCCTGCTTCTTCTTCTGCTCCTTCTCCTGCTCCTGCTCTTTCTTCTGCTCTTTCTCCTGCTCCTTCCTATTCTCCTGCTCCTACTCCTGCCCCTTCTCCTGCCACTTCTCCTCATCCTGCCCCTTCTCCTTCTTCTGCTCCTGCTCCTGCTGCATTCCTCGCCCATTCTCCTTCTCCTGTTCCTGCTTCTGCTCCTGCTTCTTCTTCTGCTCCTGCTCTTTCTTCTGCTCTTTCTCCTGCTCCTTCTACTGCTTCTGCTTCTTCTCCTGCTCCTTCCTATTCTCCTGCTCCTACTCCTTCCCCTTCTTCTGCCCCTTCTCCTTCTCCTGCCACTTCTCCTCATCCTGCCTCTTCTCCTTCTTCTGCTCCTGGTCCTGCCCCATTCTCCTGCTCCTGCCCCATTCTCCTGCCCCTTCTCATTCTCCTGCCCCTTCTCCTTCTCCTGCCACTTCTCCTCATCTTGCCCCTTCTCCTTCTCCTGCCACTTCTCCTCATCTTGCCCCTTCTCCTTCTCCTGCCACTTCTCCTCATCCTGCCCCTTCTCCTTCTCCTGCCACTTCTCCTCATCCTGCCCCTTCTCCTTCTCCTGCCACTTCTCCTCATCCTGTCCCTTCTCCTTCTCCTGCTCTAACACTAAACTTTTATACTTTTTACATCAGAATATTTTCTTGCTTATTTCTAAGCTGTTTAAAATTCCTTTCCTCTCTCACCTTCGGTCAGAAGGTTATTGTGTAGTTCTGCGTTTTAGCTCTTCATCTCCTTTTAGCATTTAGCAGTTCTCTCCTTTAATTATTTACATTTGTCAAAATACAATGTCTTTTTCAGGAAGACGAACCAGAGGTCACAAAGATTGCAGAACATTTACTAAGTTAGTATTTCCTCGTCCTGTCTGTAAGAAATGGAGCACATGTTTGTTAGATATAGTTTGTGTTGTACTACAGCTTTGTTATTTTATTTCTTCCTGTTTATTATCACATGAGGAATCATTGTGTAGTATGGTCTGGTCTTTATCAGCAATCAGGTCTGTGCTGAACCTTGAGTTTACGATGACCTGTTGGTTCCTCAGGAACACTCGAAAAGCTTCTTCCTTGCCGCCGTTGCCTCCGGCTTGCTCATTAGGGATAGGGATAGATATATAGTATTTTAAATTTTCAGTTAATATTCTTTGATTATTATTCTATTTTTCCTTCTTATTATGATTAATTCATTCATCTTCTACCGCTTTATTCGAACTACCTCGGGTCACGGGGAGCCTGTGCCTATCTCAGGCGTCATTGGGCATCAAGGCAGGATACACCCTGGACAGAGTGCCAACCCATCGCAGGGCACACACACACACTCATTCACTCACGCAATCACACACTAGGGACAATTTTCCAGAGATGCCAATCAACCTACCATGCATGTCTTTGGACCGGTGAGGAAACCGGAGTACCCGGAGAAAACCCCCGGGGAGAACATGCAAACTCCACACACACAAGGGGGAGGCAGGAATCGAACCCCCAACCCTGGAGGTGTGAGGCGAACGTGCTAACCACTAAGACACCGTGCCCCCTCTTATTATGATTATTAGAGTCAATATATATTTATTTCTTTTTTCTCTCTCTCTTTTCTGTTTCCATACTTCTGTAAAGCTGCTTTGAGACAATGGGAATTGCTAAAAGCGCTATACAAATAAATTGAATTGAATTAAATTAAAGATGCTTTATGTTTCATGGTCACCATGGAAACCAGAGAACCCTAAACAAAGCTAAATGCCACGCAGCGCAGCTTCTCCCAGCGTAGCTTTCTGAACAGAGAAAGCTATAAAAAAAGGAACATCAGGTTGATCACACGCTGCTAATCAAAACCCTGCCAGCATCACACAAGGGTCAACAGTTCAGAAAGATTCCAGAACCTTCTCAAACGCTTCCTTTAAATAAATAAATAAATAAATAAATAAAAAGATGGAGAGCGTTTACCACACGCTGCTGCTCGGTTCGCATCATTAGGCTGATGCTGTGCCGATGTTACGGCTTTATTAATGAGCTCCTGTGCCAAGCGTTTGGCTTTTAATGAGCCACTGGGCCTTTATTCCAAGACATGTAAGCATATTGACTGCTGGATGTGTGTGTGTGTGTGTGTGTGTGTTGTGTGTGAGAGAGATGTACTGGGCTTCGGTGAGTTCAGAGCACTGGAGTGCTGAAGAGAGATGATTTCCCATGTGTAAACTATACGCCGTTGCTGCAGGTGTTTGTTTTACCGTGTGCATTTAACTGGAGGCTATACGTAACTGCGTGGCTGATTTGGTTCCAACATTTTGTTCATGCAATTTTACGAACCATAGCATCCCTTCTGTATCAGCAGCTCCTGCATGCGACCCTTAGAGGCCACTCATTTTCATTAAAGGTGCAGTGTGTAGTTTAGACGTCTTTATAATGCTGTAACAGTTCAGCAGTTCATTCATTTAGTTATCTTTAGTAAGTGCTTTAAGAGAGGGCACGGTGGCTTAGTGGTTAGCACGTTCGCCTCACACCTCCAGGGTTGGGGGTTCGATTCCCGCCTCCGCCTTGTGTGTGTGGAGTTTGCAGGTTCTCCCCGTGCCTCGGGGATTTCCTCCGGGTACTCCGGTTTCCTCCCCCAGTCCAAAGACATGCATGGTAGGTTGATTGGCATCTCTGGAAAATTGTCCGTAGTGTGTGAGTGAATGAGAGTGTGTGTGTGCCCTGTGATGGGTTGGCACTCCATCCCGGGTGTTTCCTGCCTCGATGCCCGATGACGCCTGAGATAGGCACAGGCTCAAATGAATGAATGAATGAAAGTGCTTTAAGAACACCTGCACAAGAAATAATTCTTGGAAATAATTGGCATGAGGAATACACCCTGGATCTTGGGAATAATTGGCATGACGTTGGAATACACCCTGGATGGAATTCCAATCCACACACACACACACAGTTTATAACCTACATATCTACTAACTGGTGGACAGGGTGTCTAAGTGGTTTGCGTCCAGTTCCACATGACTTCACCACCACATCACCACCACTGAGCTTCAACTCTGTCGCTCTTTGTTTAAAATCATATACTCTGATAAAGCTTCACTGTCCTTTCTTGGTCTCATACTGGATGAATCTGACTAAGTGAAAAGTTATGAAATTGTTAGAAGTGTCAGGGTGGTTGGACTGTTCCTGGTGGGAACTGCAGGGGGTTCGTCCCCAGGGGGTTTCTGTTACCTTTTGTCATGTTGTGCCTGCCTTATCCTCATCCTGTTCCTACGTCCACACATCAGTTCCTTGCATAACGTCCCCGATTTTTACTTTTTGTCTCCTCCAAATTTTTATCCTGCTGCCTTTGCTGCGTTGCCTCTTTTGTCTCTCGGGTTTTGTTTTCCTTATTTGTCCCGTGTTTCTCCCTGTGTTTGTACCACATGGATGTCAATAAAATCCCCTGTTTTGCTCTCCATGCATTCGGGTCTGGTTTCTGTTTGCCTGGTGGCATCAGTCCTCTGTGACAGAAAGTGTGTAAGTGTGTGTTGTTAGTAGAAACACAATCAGACTGCTGTTGTAACTGATGAGTTTCCTGTTCGGCGTGATGATGTTTAACGTCCCCAACGTCCTCTGTCCTCCTGTTTAGTCACTTGTTCGCATCACAGCCGCCTTATTCAAGCTTAAAAAATGACGAGTGGGGTTTTACTGATGGATGTTAAATCATTGAATAAAACAGTAAAATATCTTGAGCTTCAGGACGCTGGAAGGCTAAAACAGTTCTGTTTATTTTTTTCTCCTCTAGTGGAAGTCCAGAAGGAGCCACGTTCTGTTTATACTGCAGCACGTTAGAGAACTGGCTGCTAGCTCATATTCCTGTTAAACATGTTTCGTTTTCATCTACATCTGACTAGCGTTCATACTGTAAGTGAAAATATATACATTACTGAAAAAATACATATTTTGTTGCCATGTCCGCTGATGATGACGCTAGCTCTATTGTAGTTTCAAACCAGGAAGCGGAAGGTGATGTGACGAACACGTGGCTCATTGTAGTGGTCACAGAGAGTATAAACGCTCACCGAACGCCATCGGACGAATCAAATTAGTGAAGCAGAACTAACAGTTGTATAATGTTTCTTAATCGCATTACTTGAGTTGCTCGCGATTGCAAATTTGCAGCATTTCACACAAGCCAAAGATCGCCTACGCTCATTAATTCACCTATGAATTTTACATGAGAGCACGGTGTTAAAGAAGGGGAAAAAAAGTAGGAAGAAAAGTAAATGAAACAGGCTGAAACAGTCTTCCAGTGTGAGGTGAGAGATGTGGAGGCAGAGAGGAAACTACAGAGAGAGAGAGAGAGAGAGAGAGAGAGAGAGAGAGAGAGAGACAGACAGAATAGACCAAAACACACTCTCCTCTGTAAACAAGACGGAGAGAGGAGGTCACATAAATAAATCACAGATTTAAAAAAAAAAGTGTGTGGGAATTCGGCTAAAACTGAGCGGAACGAAAGGTTGCTGTTTGTTTAAGTCAGTTATTATTTTTGTGCATCTGCATTTGGTCGAAATTTGGTGCAGTGAAATTGAAGGGAGAAGAAGAGAATGGGGTGAGAGAGAGATAGAGAGAGAGATAGAGATAGAGGTAGATATAAAGGGAGAGAATAAAAAGGGATAGAAAGGGTGACAGAAGAAAAGAGGTAGACAGAGTGAGTCCAATTCACATAAGGAAACTCTGTGTGTCTGTGAGTGTGTCTTTGTGTGTGTATGTGTGTGTGCGTGTTTGTGTGTCTGTGTGTGCTTGTGTCTCTGTGTATGTCTGTCTCTGTGTGTATGTGTTTCTGTGTGTGCGCGCGCGTGTGTGCCTGTCTCTGTGTGTACGTGTGTGTGTCTGCGTGTTTGTGCGTGTGTCTGTATCTTTGTGTACGTGTGTCTGTGTGTGTGTTTGTGCTTGTGTCTGTCTCTGTGTGTATGTATGTCTGTGTGTCTGTGTCTGTGTTTGTCTCTGTGTGTGTGTCTGTCTCTGTGTGTACATGTCTGTTTGTGTGTGTATGTGTGTGTGTCTGTGTGTCTCTTTGTGTGCGTGTGTCTGTGTGTATGTGTGTGTCTGTGTGTTTGTGTGGGGGTGTGTGTTTGTGCTTGTGTCTGTCTCTGTGTGTATGTATGTCTGTGTGTGTCTGTGTGTCTAGAGCTGAAGAATAAATATCGATATATGAAACTTATAGTTTTACAAGCACTTTGGTGCACAATTGACAGTTGATCTTCAATCCTAAAGTTTTTTTTTAGATTTAATAAACTCTTTGTAGACGTCTGGTGTAATCTGTACAAGACAGGAATGTGGGCTGTAACCTTTCCGACCCGTACTTTCTGCCCTGAGGTCGTGTGTTAAGGGGAAAGAAATGAAGAAACGACATGAAGAAATGAAGCTCTGTCTTCAGGGCAAAACGTCCATTGTTAAAAGCACAAAGAAATTAATTTGAATGGAATCGAAACCGTTCCGGTCCACAAGTTTGATTGGATGAGCAGCGTTTGCAGAGTGCCTATATTTAGTTTACATTCGTTTTCAGAAATATATCTTTGAATATCTGCTTGAAATACGAAAGCATGTCAGATGAAGATAAAAAGAAAGAAGAGATGCCAATTTTCTATCGAATGTATTTTAAAATATTCTATAATATTTAATAACAAAAAAAAAATCAATTTTCAAAATGTATAACAAAAAATAAAAAAATAAGCAAAAAAATATTTACTTTTTGATTATTTCAAAGATAAAGATTATTTACAGTGTATTGTGCTTGTGTCACGGCCATGAACCATTGGATGGTTTCATACGACACACAGAACTGGAAACACTTCAGAAGTTTCGAAATTCGTCAGCTGTCATGTTTACAACTGGGACAATAAGCGCTTATGAAAATCAGGTAAATGCTGGATTTTTCCAGATGACAAGGTTCATGGTATAGACTCATTCAGGAAGGGCAGTGGTGGCTCAAGCAGTTAATGCTCTGGGTTGTTGAGCGGGGGATCATGGTTCAAGCCCCAGCACTGCCAAGCTGCCATTGTTGGGGTCTTTAATCTGGGTTCTGTAGCTCACCCTGTGATCTGACCTTAACCATCAAAGTTAGGACATGTGAAGAAAGAATTGCACTGCGTTATAAAGTATATGTGACCAAATAAAGACTCCTGTATCTTTCTTGAATGAACTTTCTTGAATGATTTATGGTTGCACACCTGTCTGTTTTTGGAGGGACGTCAGCTTTACATTTTTACACCCCAAAACATGACACTGAACAAAATGAAGTGTGATTGGTTGTTTTACATGTCAGTCAGTCAGTCAAGTCCTTGACCAATAAAAGCTGCTGTGGAGTCCAGACCTTCTGCCATCAGTCTGAAGCTCGGGGTCTAGGGGTGATGTCCTTTAGCATTTCTTTATTCCTTTCTCTAATAACGATAATTCAATTCATTCATTCAATTTTTTTATCCACTGAAATATTCTTAAGCAATAGCAGTATCACGTCTGAGGCTGAGACTACATCACCCTGACTGTTGATTATTTAGAGTGTAAATAATGCAGACTGAAAGCCACACAGCAGCATGACATTGATGAATGAACTTGCTCATATTGCTCAGAGACTGGTTTTAGCCGTGCTAACTCAACATGAGCTCTGATCCCTCTGAGATGTAAAGCAACACTGACGATGCTCTCTGTGCACACGTACACCAGCCATGAGCTGAAAGAAAAGCTGTAATTCAAAAAGCAGCGTATCGAGAGAAAGTCGAAAAGGAATAAAAACGGAATCAATAAAGACATCTCTGTATCTGTAAAAGTCAACAGCACACACACACACACAAACACACACACATACAGTACACACACGCACATACATGCTGTACACACACACATACATACACACACACACACACATACTCATACACACACATACACACACATACACACACATATACACACACTCACACATACGTACGCACACATACACATATACAAACATACACATATACACACACCCATATACATACACACATACACACATACACAGACACACACACACGTTTGGTGCAGTCTATTCATGCCAGTTGTTTGTGCCTTCAGTTTTCAGTGAAGGGGCGTGGCCTATGTGCCCATCAGTCTCAGTGAAGTAGGTGTGGCTTCTGTGTGTGTCAGGCTCAGTGAAAGAAGTGTGGCTGCTTTGACTGTCAGTCTCATTGAAGGAGGCATGGCCTCTGTAGTGTCAGTTCTAGAGGAGAAGGCATGACTTCAATGTGTCAGTTGTAGTAAATTAGGTGTAGCGGCTGTAAGCATGGCCTCTCCAACATCAGTCCCAGTAAAGGATACCTAGCTACTTAGAGTGTTAGATCCAGTAAATGTGATGTGACCAATATGTCTGTCAGCTCCAGAGATGGAAGTAAGTCACACATGTGCAAGTCACAAGTAAGTCTCAAGTCTTAACCTTCAAGTCTCAAGCAAGTCTGAGTCATTTTTTGTGAGGGTCAAGTCAAGTCAAGTCACTGCTTTATGTCAAGCAAGTCAAGTCAAGTCGTAGCTTGAGTCAAGCAAGTCACTGGCAAGTCATACAGATGTTTGATGATTTAACTAAATGTATATATTAAACAAAGTTATAACTACAGTATTTATGGACTATGAGTTTTATTTGCAACAAAAATGATTATATGCATTTATTTTTAAAAGGATAAGATGTAAATGTAACTGAAATAACCAACATAAAAGCATGAAAAGTTTCAATATGCCTCAAACATGGCAGAAGACCATGGAAAAGTATATATACTGTAAAAGTACAATGGTTTTTATGCAGCCAAAATGGCATTTTTTGAACAGACATTCCCTTTTAATGGGACATGAACACATCCTTAAATTAGATCCTTCCTTTTTAACAACAGAATAACAACAACAATCAATCACGTCAATCAAAAAACGTAAATTATTGAATCCCACAAACCTTGAAGTGAATTAACTATTGGGGAGAGAGAGAGAGAGAGAGAGAGAGAGAGAGAGAGAGATGATTGGAGTGAGTGTAATTTATTAATTAAAGGGATAGTTCACCTAAAAATGAAAATTCTGTTATATTTTTCTCACACTCGTGATGTTACAAACCTGTATAAATTTCTTTGTTTTGATGAACACACATGTAGATATTTTGAGGACTGTTTGTAACCAAACCATTTATGAGCCCCATTCACTTCTATAGTGGGGAAAAAAGAATACTATGGAAGTGAATGGGGCTCATGAATGTTTTGGATAAAAGAATTTTTTTTATTTTTGGGTGAACTATCCCTTTAAATTGAATGTGTGTGCATGCGAGACAAAAATATGACTGTGCTTGCAACTCTGAAGCTTTTTATTTTATATATATATATATATATATATATATATATCCCCATAAACGATCCATACGCTTTTCACTCAAAGCCAAAGCCAAAGCCAAACACTGAAGACCAATTATAAGTGCTATTGCAAAAAAGCTGACATTTCCACATAAACAGTGACCAACCATTTACACTACATTGCGCTTGCAAAAAATTTAATTTGATAGAACTTTGTCATTCAATTGTGAGCGATGTGGTCGCATACTGCTGTTCTTCTCTTCTCATCTTGCACAAAATCCCGGTACCTGAACTTAGTTTGTGCGCGCTCCCTCTGCTTGCCTGCTGCATCACGTGGTTAGATTACGCTCTTGCGTGCGTTTAAAAACAGATTTAAAAACAAAATAGACAAGAAAAATAAAACAAAAACGAAAAACAAGTTATTTCGAGTCATTTAACTCAAGTCCGAGTCAAGTCTCAAGTTATGAATGTCAAGTCAAAGTCAAGTCGAGTCTTTTTTTAATATTTGTCAAGCAAGTCTCAAGTCTCAAATTTGCGACTTAAGTCTGACTCGAGTCAAGTCATATGACTCGAGTCTCCCATCTCTGGTCAGCTCCACTGAACAAGGCAATGATCCCAAAATAACACAAAAGATCATATCTATTTGTCACATACACGGGGATAAAAACGGACCCAAATGCAGGACAGCTTAACAAAAACAGGGATTTAATAACTAAAAGACACAAAACAGGACACCGACGAAGCAGACGAAGACAACAGGATTCCGTGCTGCACAAGGCAATGCTGCTCAACTAAATACTAATGATAATCATGACACATGAGGGACAGGTGTGCAGAGGCGGGGAGGAAAAGACAAGGGCGGGGCAGACACGTGAACACAGAACATAAACAAAAAGGCACATGGCCAAAGTCCGGGCAGAGTCCTGACACTATTTTGAATAATTCTGCAGTCCTAGTTCTTAGCTGCCAAAATGGCAACATCTTTTAAATATCCAGTTTCTAATACCTAACAGATAAGATAACCAAAGAATAGTTTTTGTGCTGTTTGAGAGAACTAGCCACCGAGTTCCTCTCCTGCCTTCCAGGAACATCTACTGGAACAACAACCATCAACGTTTTCATCTTCTTACCTGAAAAGTTGCAGATTACAAGTAAAAGACTTCTGTTTTATTTTTTATATTTTTCACCGAATTATTTACCTCAACTCAGTTGGCTTTTTGTTTTGGTTTTATCTCCCAAAATGAACTGCCTGTCGTGGTTCTGCGATGTCGGCTACGATGAGTCAGAGCAGGAAATTAAAAAAGCTCCTTATAATTTGAAATGACATAGCAAGTGATTGCTGTGTTATTGAAGAAGCACCTGAGAAAAGAACATCTGTTTCTGACACCTGCAGAAAGAAGAGAGGGTGTAGAGCATGAGCAAAAGATCTCTTTTAAACACATAATAATACATTTAGTGGCTATTATCATTTATAAGTTGTAAGGTCTGACAAGTGGGTTTTTGACAGATAAATGTTCAGGCATTTTAGGCACAAACCAAGCCAATACAATGTCAATCAAGGTATTTTCTCATTCTACAAAAATATTCTGAGCTTCAGCTGCCAGCTATCAGATATTTTAGAGCCACTTTAACCAAACTGTGCATGACATCAGCCTGATATCTTATATATCAGCTCCATCTCTGTAGAAGTGTTGATTGATATGAACAACTGATCATTAATATTCTACAGAAGCCATCTTTCACACGCTATATCAAGCAGTCTGATGGGATGTTAACCTTCTGTTCATTCTGATTCTGTGCTACATCATACAGAGTTTAGTAAAAGCTAAAGACGGCACTTCCACATAAGTCATGATTTGACTTACAAAATAAGGCTTTTGTCAGCAGGAAACCACTTTTCTGGATTTCCAGCTCATTAATAAGCCACTTTAATGTCACTCGTAGTCAGTCACGCATAGACGGCTTGTGTCTAGGGACAGATGGTGAAGTTAATGAAATTTTAAAGAAGGCATTAAAATTTGCTATCACAAATAGAAGGATGTAAGAAATGCTTGGCTTTTGAGATGTTCACATGAAATGAACATAAAAGGATGATTCATATTTTAAAAGATTAGCATGATAACATATAAATCCAACCCAAGTGAATTTAAGAAATTGAGAGTAATTTGGAAGTTACGTCCTCTCCCATCATCCTGAATGAAGGATCGAATGAAATGTGTAAAATAACTCGAAGTGAAATGAAAGGCTTCAATAAGAGTGAGAAGTTTTACTGTTATCAATATTGTAGACAATTTATTCATAACACAGTGTTGTTTTTCTTGAAATAAATTTGTACTTTGTTTGAAATTGCAGTATTTTTCTTGTATTTTCTTTAGATGGATAATAATCCATCTAACTTGGATTCAGAGACCCCCATTGGCCCCAATGGTTCTATATGAAGCAAGTGATAAAAGCATTCCTTTTAAAAGTGCATAATTGCAGAAAAACCAACAACATGCAATTGCAAGATTTTGATGAAAATTCAGTGTAATGTACCATTAGGAAGGTTGGCTGTATTCAGTGTTAAGCATTTAGTGAGTTAATTCTTAGACAGTTGCACAGATGATGTCTGGCTCTACCAAAACAGGAGCATCTCTCAATTCTGACATTAAAAATTCAACACCCTGTGTGAGATTTTTGAGCTATGAGTTAGAAAGCACTCCACTCTCCAGCAGCATTACCAAAACATCAATTGAGGGCAAATCTTTTCGGATACACAGTGTTCATCGCTCCAGTCCAGTTGTGTACCGAGGGGGATAGTGGTCCAAGATCATATCAATCCAATAGTGGATTTTTTAAATATCCTGAACCCTCTGAATGAGCATGACCATTCATTTAAAGACAGATCCAGACAGGTCCTTGCCTTTAAATTCAGCACCTGGGACAGCAGCCACAACACCCTCACCAACCCCAGCAATCCATCTAAAAAGACTCTGTCTCACGTTATTTCTATCTAACTCTCATATATTGACTGTTTCTCTTTCTCTTACTCTCCCCTCTTTCTATCGCTCTGTCTTTGGTTTTGTCTGACTCTCATATACTGTATAATAATTTATTTCTCTTATTCTCTATCTATCTATCTATCTATCTATCTATCTATCTATCTATCTATCTATCTATCTATCTATCTATCTATCTATCTATCTATCTATCTATCGTCTATCTATCTATCCATCTATCTATCTATCTATCTATCTATCTATCTATCTATCTATCTATCTATTTATCTATCGTCTATCTATCTATCTATCTATCTATCTATCTATCTATCTATCTATCGTCTATCGTCTATCTATCTATCTATCTATCTATCTATCTATCTATCTATCTATCTATCTATCTATCTATCTATCGTCTATCTATCTATCTATCTATCTATCTATCTATCTATCTATCTATCTATCTATCTATCTATCTGTCTGTCTGTCTGTCTGTCTGTCTATCTATCTATTTATCTATCGTTTTGTGTTCATTTGTCTTCCCTGCCCTTGTCTAATTCCTTCCAACCCCTGTTTCTCATGTGCCTAAATGTCTCCCCTTTTTCTCCTCTCTCTCTCTCTCTCTCTCTCTCTCTCTCTCTCTCTCTCTCTCTCTCTCTCTCTCTCTCACACACACACACACACACACACACACACACACACACACACAGGAAATAGCCTACAGAAACCAGAGAAAACTCAGCACTGACTTGGGATCCAACCCCAGACACTGGAGCTGTGAGGAAGTAATTTCATTTTCCTCAAACTATTTTAGTCAAAACATAAAATCATGCGTTTTTTGTGTTTAGGAATAAAAAACAAAATGTACCATAACAAAAAATGTACCATCCTTTGTAAAAACATGTGAGAAACAGTTGCCCCATGGCATTTATCTGGAATAAATTATCTGGAATAAAAAAGCAAAAGCTTGTCTTTTGATCTGTACCCATTTCCCTCAAGAAAGAAAATGTTTGAGCATGAAAAAGACAGTGGGTTTATTCCCAATATCAAGGAAGCGTAATCACAGAGAGAAACTTCAGGGTCTCTTTATCTGATCAAATTCAAAGAATGCATTTTAGACAGCTTTCTGAAAAGAGCGAAAGTTCAAACAAAGTGGATTTCGTGACATTTACCGAGTAGATCTGACATAGGCCAAGATAAAGTGTCTGAAATTTTGTCCAGATCGTGTAACCTGTACTGAACACAGAAGAAGGACAAGGTAATACTTCAACTATACCATTCGCTGTGCTATGGAGTCACCAGTAGGTGTTCCTACTACTGGTTGCAATGGTAATAATGTTTCTCAATGTGTGGCGTTAGCAGCTTTCCACTTAATGACAAATTAGAAAAAAAAAGTATCACTTGTTAGAAGTTATATTCACTTAATATCATTGTAGTTCTGCAACAGTCACAATGTATGCAAAATAGCTTGGGGTGTGAGAAATTTATTGATTATATCCTTGTTCGTGAAGGAGAAGAAGGGATAAGAAGAAACAGTGCTCCCTGTGGAAGAAAAAAAATTAGGCACCCAAAAAAACAAAACAAAACAAAAAAAAAACATGAAGGTAAGTCCGAGGTGAAGCTGACAAAACTGACAACTAGGAGAAGGAGTCCGGTATTAATTTAACATGCTAATGACGTACATAAAGTTAAAGATGCTGTATCCTGATGTGGTTGTTCTAGGGATCTTGATGTCTGTTTAGCTGGAGCATGCCATTAGAGACACAATCAAAGAAGCACCAGCAGGAACCCATTTCTAAAGAACATGACTTACTCGCTGAATCATACGTCTCTGAAGAATCAGAGATAGCTGTGTGGATGTGCTGAAGGAATGCCAATCATTTCCTTGAAGTTTGCAGCCTTAGGTACACACAACCAGCAGAAACAAGTAGTGAAGAGCAAAGCAAACACTCAGCTCTTGCCAAAAAGCTTGCAGCATCTATGAATTACTGATCAGAGATGCATTTACTGTATGGAGCTGTCTGTCAAATCCTTCACACACCTCCGTCATTCACAAATGAAGGTCTGAAGGGATGAAAGCTGTGCCAGAAGAAGATCTGAAGATCTCTTAAGCCTTGCGTCGGAGACAACAGAGAAGCTCAGTTACAAGCTTTACCTTTCAGAGTGCATTTAATATAGAAAAGTGACTTTTAATTGCTGTGTCAGAACACATAATGCTCTTAAAAGGCTATATTAAGAATATTTTGCAGTTGTACAATGAACTTCAAATATTCAGGAAACTGTTTGGATTGAAATTATAGCAGAGCAACAACATCAGCAATAGCGAGTAGCTTAGCAACAAGCTAACCTAAGGAATGCCTTATCAAAATAGCAATATGTATGGTTATAGATTCATTCATTCTCTACAGCTTATCTGAACTACCTCGGGTCACGGGGAGCCTGTGCCTATCTTAGACGTCATCGGGCATCAAGGCACGATACACCCTGGACGGAGTGCCAACCCATCACAGGGCACACACACAATCTCATTCACTCACACACTCCGGGCAATTTTCCAGAGATGCCAATCAACCTACCATGCATGTCTTTGGACCCACAGAGGAAACCAGACTACCCAGAGGAAACCCCCAAGGCACGGGGAGAACATGCAAACTCCACACACACAAGGCGGAGGCGGGAATCGAACCCACAAGCCTGGAGGTGTGAGGCGAACGCACTAACCACTAAGCCACCGTGACCCCCTGGTTATAGTTGTTATAGATTAAAACAAGTATTTTGTCTTTAGAATAACGTATCTAAAGCCAAAACTAAAATTAAAGAAGACGTCACTCTGTAAACTGTGCAAGTACTGGACTACTACAAGTTGATTTTTCAAGTTGAAAGGGTGTTTTCGGTGGTTTTTACAGGTTGTAGGCCGACCGTTAGCACCTGAGCGTTCGCTTACACATTGTCTGTGGCAAAAAGCAGTTATACTTCTGTTCATATCGTCATATCTTTATTTGCAGCTGTTTATGACACTTAATATTCACTCACACACACAATGTGTATATGTCAATGTGTCTAACTTTAAATCGATTGCTCAGTAGGTCTCGGCTCTACTGAGGGTGCACGAGCGCCAGTGTTTGTGAATGAGGGGGATTTGAATTGCACACCTGTAGGGAATTATACTTATGAATGCTGTGTGTTGCTGTGAGCTTTGGCGAGGATAAAAAGGAGACAGACCAGAGCCTAAGGGAGAGAAAGAAAGAAAGAGAGAGAGCATAGAGACGTGTGTGTGTGTGTGTATGTGTGTGTGTATGTGTGTGTGTGTGTGTGTGTGTGTGTGTGAGAGAGAGAGAAAAACAGTGAAATGCAAAAGTAAAAGATAAAGGATAAAGCGTGTTATGAGTTGGTCTAAGCTTGCCTGCAGCTTCCTCATTCTTTACCCAAACCTGTGAAGTGTAACTTGACGTCATTTAACCACGCCCACTACATCGCCACATCTCTTCTTGAATATGTTAGAAATACTTTTTTATTGGTGTTGAACGAGTTAAGACTGAATTCGTGTGCATTTTAGTGTTTGCCGTGAAATATAGTTAGACTTAGAAGGCTGGAATAAACCTGTTCTGTTTGTGACTAGAAATTGTTGTTAACAGAGATTGTTTGTGTAAAATATTAGAGGGTCAGAATAAGCTGGAGCCAAAAACAGCTTGGGCAAAAGACAGCTTGGGGCGACCTTGGTGAGGTTCTGATCAGGAGATGATCAGGCGTTGTAATATAGAGGATGATTGACAATGTTTTTCATTCTTAAGTTTTCTGTGTTTCAATCATGCTTATAAAATCTTAATGTAACGAATGATCAAGGCTCTTCCTCTCTAATGCTATATGAGGAGCGTTGGGTCCTGTTGCACAGCATGAACTGTGAACCTTTTTACTTTTGCTCGTGCGTTCCAGTGTGCTATTTTCTCAAAACTAAAAAAGCAAAACACTTAGATAAAGCTACCATGCTAACTAGCAAATTATGATTGTGTTAGCATTAAAATAAAGGCTTGAATCTCACTGGCAAAGAGATGAGAAATTCAGAAAGATAGTATGATGCAGTGTTCTCCCCGTGCCTCGGGGGTTTCCTCCGGGTACTCCGGTTTCCTCCCCCGGTCCAAAGACATGCATGGTAGGTTGATTGGCATCTCTGGAAAATTGTCCCTAGTGTGTGATTGCGTGAGTGAATGAGTGTGTGTGTGCCCTGCGATGGGTTGGCACTTCGTCCAGGGTGTATCCTGCCTTGATGCCCGATGACGCCTGAGATAGGCACAGGCTCCCCGTGACCCGAGGTAGTTCGGATAAGCGGTAGAAAATGAATGAATGAATGTTAGAAATCCAATAAGGATAGGAGAACAAAATGGCAACCATGAACTAATCTGTAATTATGGACGAAATAATGTGTGTGTGTGTGTGTATGGTGGATGAAGAATACAAATAAGCTAATTTACCACTATGACACTTAAATAGTACTAGAGGAGAAGGCATGACTTCAATGTGTCAGTTGTAGTAAATTAGGTGTAGCGGCTGTAAGCATGGCCTCTCCAACATCAGTCCCAGTAAAGGATACCTAGCTACTTAGAGTGTTAGATCCAGTAAATGTGATGTGACCAATATGTCTGTCAGCTCCAGAGATGGAAGTAAGTCACACATGTGCAAGTCACAAGTAAGTCTCAAGTCTTAACCTTCAAGTCTCAAGCAAGTCCGAGTCATTTTTTGTGAGGGTCAAGTCAAGTCAAGTCACTGCTTTATGTCAAGCAAGTCAAGTCAAGTCGTAGCTTGAGTCAAGCAAGTCACTGGCAAGTCATACAGATGTTTGATGATTTAACTAAATGTATATATTAAACAAAGTTATAACTACAGTATTTATGGACTATGAGTTTTATTTGCAACAAAAATGATTATATGCATTTATTTTTAAAAGGATAAGATGTAAATGTAACTGAAATAACCAACATAAAAGCATGAAAAGTTTCAATATGCCTCAAACATGGCAGAAGACCATGGAAAAGTATATATACTGTAAAAGTACAATGGTTTTTATGCAGCCAAAATGGCATTTTTTGAACAGGCATTCCCTTTTAATGGGACATGAACACATCCTTAAATTAGATCCTTCCTTTTTAACAACAGAATAACAACAACAATCAATCACGTCAATCAAAAAACGTAAATTATTGAATCCCACAAACCTTGAAGTGAATTAACTATTGGGGAGAAAGAGAGAGAGAGAGAGAGAGAGAGAGAGAGAGAGGAACTGATTTAAATTTAATGATGAGTAAAAGAGAACAGCCTCTAGGGTGAAATAGAAGCTAGCATTATTTTATATTCTCTCTCTTTTCCTTACTTCCTGTTGCATCTTTACATCTGGTGCTTTTATGTTTCTATATGTCATTCATTCATATTCAGTAAGTACTCGGAGCTATGGAGGGTCTGGAGGCTACCCTGGAATCACTGGGAATACATTCTGCATAGTACACACACACACACACACACACACACACACACACACACACGCACGCACGCACGCACACACACACACACACACACTTTTTGACATTTTTTTTTGTATGTACTGCATCTTTCACACTCCCATGTGATTTGTTTGACATGATTCATTTATTTTTCTGTTTTTCCCACAACTCCTTTGTTTTCACATGACATTTTTACACAATTCGTTCTCACACAATGTGATTTTTTTTCTACCACATGATTTATTTCACTTGTGATTTTTCCACATGATTATTACCTCACGCTGTTTCACACGATTCATTATCCAGTGATTTTGTTTCATTTTTTTTTACATTTGACACATTTCCTCCCACATGTTCACCTTTGAGCATATAACACTCACATAATCACGAGGGGAAACTTACTCAGCTCCTGAGTTGATTTTTTTCCCCCCTGAAATCACTCTGTTCCAAAAATGTGCTAATGTATAATTTCACTTCATGAAAAATATATAAGATCAAATTATTTTAGAAATGCTTCAATCATCAGACTTGGCACAATTTCTCTAGTCCACCTGAAAAATCTGAAAAATCATAATAAATCTGTAATACAAATGATACTTTGGAGCTGAGTCTAAAAAAGTGACAAGAGAATGCTATATATAATGACTGGCCTGTAAATCTACAACAAAAAGCAATTTTAGTGGCTGTCCAATTCCATTTATCTCTTCCACTTAAACTGAGCACGTTTCTGCCTGGACACACACACACACACACACACACACACAGAAGCTTAGGGGGAGCGAAGGCTCGTCCATCTGGACTGATCCCTCAGAAGAGCTACTGTAGTGCAAATTGCTGAAAAAGTGAATGATGGATCTGATAGAAAGGAGTCTGAAGACACAGAGCATCACAGCTTAGAGTAGAAGGACCATGCTGACTCCTTTACACCACTTTACACCACATCTCCTACAATAGACATGTGAGCATTAGGACTGGACCATGGAGCAATGGAAGAAGGAAACCTGGTCTGATCTGACCATCATGTGTGTGTGTGTTACTTACCTGGGGAAGAGATGAGACTAGTATGTATTCCTGGAAGATGACAAGCTGGTAGCAGCAGTGTAATACTGGAAAACCTTGAGTCCTTTAGGTAGAATGTGTAGCTTCTACCTAAACATTGCTGCAGCTGATGCCAACTATATGTGGTGTTTGAGGACAACAACCTCACAATCAATACACAATTATCAGACTGTATCTGACTGTAGAAAGGACATTATTCATAATAACATTCTCTGGTGTTTATACCAGTTTATAATCACACCCTCCAGTGTCACCTAAATGAGGATGAGGTTCACTTTTGAGTCTGGTTCCTCTCAAGGTTTCTTCCTCTTCCATCTAAGGGAGTTTTTCCTCACCACAGTCAACACAGTCACCTCAGGCTTGTTCGTTAGGGATAAATACAAACACATTTAAATATAAGTCTAATAATAATCTTTAACTTTTTGTACTTACACTTGTACTTTCCTGTGTTCTGTAAAGCTGCTTTGAGACAAAGTCCATCGTTAAAATCGCTACACAAATAAAACTAAATTGATTTGAACCTCTTTATGTCAACAATGTTGCCTAAGGCAGCGTCATCTTTCAGTAGGATTATTCTTCCTTAATTATTTAATTAAATTCTCCAAAAACATTCAATTGAGTATCCGTGGGATGTGCTGGATGAACAAGTCTGATCCACGTCACAATTTACAGGACGTCCTGCTTAGGTCTCGGTGCCAAACCCACAGCACCTTCGGAGATCTTGTGAAGTCCATCATGTCTTGAGCTGTTTTAATGGAACAAGGGAACCTACACAATATTAGGCTACTGGTTTAATGTTAAGGCTGATGGGGATACTATTACGTTTAATTAAGTAGAAAATTTATCTTAGCTAAACCTAGCTTTTTGTTTCATTTAATCTTCTATCTGGCCAAGCTCAAGTGTCCAAGCTTCTCTCATTCATCATCTTTTGAGTAATGAGCTAGAGACTCTTCAGGCGTACGAGCAGAACTACCAGGAAACTACAGGTCACAGCTGATGACCCGAGAAAAAGCTGAAGCTGAAAAGGTGAAGCCTGACTGAAATAAAAAATCAGATTGAGTCCAGCACAGCGTACAAAAAACTTTATAGATATTTCATAAAAGGTCAACATTCAACATCATCCTGAACTACAAGATTCACAGTTTTATACAATTCTTCTCACATGACCATAAATGACTCTTGAAATCACTTGAAAATGTTGTCCTCTTAAATGTCTATATACCTAACAGTCTTTAAAATCAGATCATTTTGTCCTTTAATGCCTTAAAGATGATCATTTTAGCTCTGTGTGTAAGAGAGCAATAGCACCACCAACAGCCGTCATAAACACAATAAATCAACACAAAACCGTACGCAGAAGTGATAAGTGACACATCTGTAACCCATCAGCCGCAGTGATGGTTATTTATTCTAGTGGGTTATTTATTCTGGCATCTGTTTTTTTTTTTTCTTACAATCTGCTAAACACATGCAATGTCAGCAACATGGAAATCTCATAAAAGGACAGACGACAAAATGGAACTTTTTTTTTCTTGGATCTTCTTGATTTGAATAAAAGGTTTGAAACTTTTCTGTTTGTGGTGTTTAGGATTCATGGTAGTAGGTAGTACAGAAGGAAGGAAGGAAGGAAGGAAGAGAAAAATGGTGGGAGGGATGGAGGAAGAAAGTAATGAAGGAAGAGCAGAAGGAAGGAAGGAAGGAAGGAAATGCAAAAGGAAGGAAGGGAAGAAAGAGATATAGAAGGCTTAATGAATGCAACTGCCTTTAAGTGTGTGTTGAAACACTCTCAACCAGAGGCCCATCATGGATCTTCTGACCTTCAAATCCAGGATAATGATACACAGAGGCTCAATGGCATAACTAGAAAATAGTTTTTGACTTTGCAAATGTCAGCGAAGTGGTGTGTGTGTGTGTGTGTGTGTGTGTGTGTGTGTGTGTGTGTGTGAGATCAGAAGTCCCACAGTTGAGGATGTGGATCATATAATACATTCAGTTCCAGTCCACACACTTTCCTTTTTCCTTCTTTTCTTTCACTGGTGTTAAAGTTGCAAACTTTGCGTTTCTTCTGTTTGATATAAACACTTTCACTTCCACTTGTCTTGCCTAAATGAAAACGAGGCTGTGCGCCGTTGGGGTTCTTCGTTCTTTATTTCCTTCTTTCCGCAGTGTTATTTGTAATAACGTTACGTCCTCTTCAGAATATCTGCCCTGTTGGAAATGTACTGCAACAATAAACCATTTGCATTATAATGTGCTGAATTTAAATAAAACTTTCTTCTCCTCACTGCACTTTTTCTCCATCTGTAAAATACTCACTCGCTGGGCTTCGAAGTCTCCTCTCTGTGCCTTTTAGAAACATGTGGCTTCTTTAAATCGTTGTACTCGTCTGTACCAAAGGGAGAGAGAGAGAAAAAGCAGACAGGAAAAAGTCAGTACAAAACTTCAGAGAATTAGAGATGACTTGATGGAACAATTTGAACATGAATTTGCTAATGAATTCCTCTTCATTTACATATTTGTGTGCGTGTGTGTGTGTGTGTGTGTGTGTGTGTGTGTGTGTGTGTGTGTGTGTGTGTGGTTTGAAAGCTGAAACTCTTACCAAGGTTATTCTCAGCTATTCTAAAATTGAGAGAAAAAAGGTTACCGCCTTTGATCTAAAGGGTTGCCAGATGTTTATGAACTATGCTGTTTAACTCATATGGATGAAATATATGTATTGTTAAAAAACATTTCATTCAATTCTATTTTTTTCATTAAGAAAAAGGTAAAAAAAAATCTACGTTATACAGTAATATGAATAAACAAACTATACCATAAAAATAAATGAAATGCAAAATCTAAAATCTCCTCTGTCACCTGGCCCTGGAGATTTTAGCCTTCAGCGATACGATATAACCCACAGAAAGTGTTTTTTCTGGATAAACAGAAGAGCATCTGCTACAAAAGTCATGATGAAACTGTTGAACAATGATGTGGAAGGGGGTGTAATCCAGGTTTAGAAGAACACCAGGGTGACCTCCACACTTAGACTTTTGGTTAATAAAGACTGTTTTAGTTAGACTTAAATGATAACATTATAATTACATCTCTAATCTAGTATTTTTGAAACGGTTTATTTGTCCAAGATTACAATATCAGAAACATGGACTTCTCTTATTACAGTTGTATGGACACAGTGCTTCAGAAAAGCAGCAACGCAGCATGTTAGACAGAGACAAACTGGATAAAAGTGAAGGGTTTAGAACCAATCGAGATACTGTAAGGAGTAAAGCGGATTCAAAATGAGGTCCGGGTCAGAATCAATAACCAAGAAGAGTGGGTTAGGGTTAGGGTCTGTGGTGTGTGTGTGTGTGTGTGTGTGTGTGTGTGTTTACTGAGTGCAGGTGAAGCTGATCAGAATTCCTGTGGTTGGGGATGTGGATCACGTGACATGTCATGATGTGTGATGCATTTTGTAGTTTGCGTGAAGTGTTTGATGATATTATCCAATGACCTGAGACAAATTTAAGGTTATAAACTTTTTAGAGTGAAAAGACAAATAAGATTGAAGCCAGAAAACTGAAACTTTACAACTGCTTTTTGTGCTACAAACCTGTTAGCTCTTTTTTTTTTTTTTTTTTTTTTTTTTTTTAGTGAACAATAGATTGGAGAGAGAGGTATGAATGTGAATATAAGAAAGAAATATTTTGATTTATTTATTTTATGAATTTAAATGAATTTTTCATTTGTTTCTGTTTTGCTGACACACACACACACACACACGTGTAATAATCCCAGATCACACTTTTCCCCCAGTCTGAGATTTGACGTGAATGTTAACTGAAGCTCTTGATCTGAATCTGCATGGATTCTTGCATTATGCTGCTGCCACATGATTGTCTGATTAGACACCTGTATACATGTGTACGAGTCTAGGTTTTTTAATTAAAGTAGACCGTTAGTTTGGGCCCCCCAAAAAAATCCTTGTATTCAGAGTTGGTTTACGCAGCTACACCAATCGATTTTATTTAGGATATTAAACTTAACTCTGTGTAGTTCACACATCCGAGGTGCACCTGAGGGGGTGATACAAACTGTGGAGTGAATATACACATGGGGGGGGATTAAAAAAAGAAAGCGAGAAAGAACAGAAAACACACGGGGAGTATAATGGAGAGAGAGAGAGAGAGAGGAAATTGGTGGGTCTGTGTGGGCTGAGTATCGATTGGGCAAATGCATGTTCTGTGTTCTCCTTTAGCCACTATAGTGAGCTTGACCTTTCCCTGAGACCCAGTCCACTAAATAATGTGTTCCCCCATTCGTCTTTTTCCATTGTGGACTTTTCACTTCAGTTTCTTAGTCTCACCCACGGTGTCAACGAGACGCTAGGACATGTTAGAGCTAATCACTTTCCAGGAGCAGCTACAACATTAATGCTCTGATATTTCAGTCAGAGTCAAAGCCAGCCTTATTGATAGTTCTGCTATACGTACAGGACGTAGACAGGATGTGTTTCTCTCAGTCCTAAAGGTGCAGCAACGAGAAGTGCCATATTTCTAAACATAATCTAGTTTTGAAAGCCCTTTTTAATCTTTGACTCCTTTGTAGATAGCAAAAATTATTAAATAGAATAAAACGGTATTTTTTATCTTACATTTTCATGGTACGGGGCAAAATTGTCACCCCAAATAATAAAATAAATAAATAAAATGGATTTAAAAAATTAAATACATAGTTACTGTATAAATAATTTTTTTTTATCATTATTACAAGATGCTAACCCATACAAAAAAAAATATACATGATACATTATTTATAAAAAATAAAAATAAAAATAATTGAATCCACCTACAGGATGACAAGCTGCTTGTTAAACACAGTGCTGTAAGAAACCATACGATTATAAAGTTATCTTTGTAATAGGTAAAACCACGTAGTATGGCCATCATGTTCCAAGCAGTCTGGATGGATAGATTTTATTCTGGCTTAAAAATCCATAATTACTCATGCAGCAGATATGTAATAAATAACAAACATAAAAAAATAGTTAGTGTACTAGTGTGTTTTGGACCAGGCATCGATTTACTCTGATTTGTAATTGAATCGCAGTACACTGAGGTGTGTGTGTGATGTGATGTTAGCTTGTTCCATACATCTTTAGATAAACATGTCTCCAGCCCTGAGTGCTCTGTGTCTCTCACTGACAGTCTCTCATGTTGAATTAAAGCTGTGTGTTGCTGTGATCTGTATACATGCTAGTGCCAGAGAGTCTGACCAGCATGTTAATGCCACATTTCCTTCAAGAAGTGGAGTCGTGACCTCCGTCCTTTATAAAACACTGGTCCTGTTCTCTTGATGGGATTGTCCACTGGTTCACTGCCTGCGGGAACCCAGAGAGAAATGAGCTACAGCCTGGGGGCTATGAACTCCTTCCCACATGCCCTTCTTCTATCATTTGTATTTCCAGGCCTTTTATCCCCTCGAGGTGCAAAGCCACATCCTTAATGGCTTTTCTGAAGTGTGAGGAGGGGCAGAGACAAATGTTCGCTCACACACACTCGTTCCAGTCCTATCTTCTACAGTCGTCATGAAGTCCACACGCCAAATCCATCACATGTTCCGTTTGTCTTGTTCACCCTTCATGCACTGTTTCACAGGCTGAGGACAGTCATTTATTGTGGTGATTGATCTTCACTTATTGGCGATAGCAGCTTAAGCAACAGTGAGACAACTCGAACTTGTACAGTATGTAATGTGTAGAAATCCAACAACCTTTTTTTGGATTTCACAGGAATTCAGTTCAATTCAATTGTATAGCACTTTTAACAATTCCCATTGTCTCAAAGCAGCTTGAAGAAGAAGAAGAAGAAGAAGAAAAAGAAGAAGAAATGAATATATACAATTAAAGTTTAAAATTAATTTTAAAATATTAACTTAATATTTAAAATACTATATATCTATCTCTATCCCTAATAGCAAGCCGGAGGCGACGGCAGCAAGGGAAAACTCCCTGAGAGGTTATGAGGAAGAAACTTTGAGAAGATCCAGACTCAGAAAGGAATCCATCCTCATTTGGGTGACAATCTACAGTAAATATTTTAAAAGTAAATAATGGCCTTTCTACAACAGTTTATAATAGTGCAACCGAGGAACTAATGGAGTTCACCACAGACCTGATTGCTGATAGAGACCAGACCATACCGCTCACTGACACAACATTGGTTCAAAAGAAGGCATGAAAGTCTCCGGGCGGCTTCATACACAACAATCCCATGAGACACTGGCTGACCACGAAGATCAATCCCTGGCAGGGGTCACTCGCTCTGACATCTGTTGCCACCTAAAGACTGTCACAGAACAGATGCTGGATCCCCTACAGTTTGCCTACCATGCAAACAGATCAGTGGACGACGCAGTCAACATTGGACTGCACTACATTCTGCAACACCTGGACTGCCCAGGGACATACGCCCATTCTGTTTGTTGTCTGTTTAGTTCGGCTTTTAATACTATTATTCTGGAAATTCTCCACTCCAAACTCCTATGGCTCATCTGTCAGTGGATCACCAGCTTCCTGACAGGCAGGAAACAACAGGTGAGACTGGGAGGTGTTACATCCAGTATTCGGACAATCAGCACTGGCGCTCCACAGGGTTGTGTCCTCTCCCCACTGTTATTCTCCCTACACACTAATGACTGCACTTCAAGTGACCAAACTGTTAAACTCCTGAAGTTTGCAGATGATACTAGGTTCATCGGGGCTCTTCCAAGATGGCGATGAGTCTGCATACAGACAGGAGGTGAAGCGGCTGGTGCTATGAACAGTCTGATTCTGATTCTGATTCTGATAACACACTACCGAAGCGCCCCCTAGTGTACTACCAGAGAATTGTCAAGCTGTGAAACCATGATATTTCAAAAGGAACAATGTCAAAGCTTGGTATTCCTGGAAGGAGTCCTTTATTTAAAAAAATTTATAATATAACTTCGTAATAGTCAGTTTTATGAAGTCTTCATGGCAAGCTGCGTTTTTTTTTTTATCATACTAATAGAATAAAAACTAACCTCAGATCTACGACAAACCTTTCTCACGTCTCACAGCCTTCAAACATCGAGTTTGAGAACTGAATACAGAGTCTAGTATGTTTCTTTATATATTTTTTTTCACATTCTCAAAACTCTTCACACAGACGTCTGTGCAGAACAAACTGTCAATCACTTTTCATTGCTTTCACACAAAATCCAGTCAGTGATCTTCCAAAATCCATGAACTCCATGAACATCCATCATTAGTTATTCATCACAGTGCTTTCAAAACCCTCACAGTTTTTATTTCAAACACTGAAGAAACTTTTTGCCTCCAAACCCTTCATACAGTCTGCATTATTAACACGAATCTTGTCCAAAACTCACTTAAAAACAACCAACAAAAAGTAAGTGCACCCTTTCTATTCCCACAATGATTAAGGGAAGGTTAGTTATTTTATCAAGATTACCTATTAAAGCTCTTTACATATATTCAGTATTATTACATGTATTACAGTATTCGTATCATCATATCAGTCAGTGTTCACATGCCATTTTCCCCCCATATTATTTCTATTAGTTTATTTTTTCCCCCACTTTATTTTCTAGTAGACCGCATTTAGTTCCTTATTACTTTATTTTTTTGGTAGAAATATCGTACGGTACTTTATCTCAATTATCACATGCACAGTAAAAGCATTTCACTTCAATGACGTACTGTGTATGATAGTGTATGTGACAGAAAATTTTAATTTGAAAAGCAGAAGTCTGTCTGGTTCTAAAGTAAGCATGAAGATGCAGGGGACGTCGTAGAAAGTTAAACGGCTCCTGAAAGCTTTCAGTATGCGTTTAGACAAACTATCAGTGAGAAATAATCATTCTATGAAAAGCTTGAATTTGTGTATGCACGTGACTGTAATGACAATTCAGTGGTTGGTTCCATGCTTGAGGGCTACAAAAAACACAGAAATGCACACACACACACACGCACACACACACACAGAGTGAAGCTGTGCGGCCACTGACTGCAACCCCGCTGTGCTATAAACAGATATGAATAAAACACACAGCAGGAGGCTGCTGGCCCTTACAGCTCATTATACACACGCACACACACACACACACACACACACACACACACACACACACACACACACAACAGAGTTAATATTCATTTTAGTTTTAAAACACACAGAGGTTCTCTGCAGCTCTGATAAAGCCCAGTTATGTTTTTTTTTGCTCGAAGGAGTAACACAAGTCGACTATATGATGAAATCGAGACACACAAGCACAAGACACCCTCTTCTTCTAAGCTTTGGGGGTATTTTCCAGTTCACTACACCACAAAAAAGATGTTGAAGGATGGATTTTAAAGAAGAACGTGGCCTGAATTGCAGATACCGGCGGCCACACGATTAGTTTAACGTGAAAACGCTTAACAAGGAAATGAGTCACATAAGTGGAGTTAATTTAAGATAACAGGAGTTAAATTCAGTGGCTGGTGACTTAGAATTATATACTTTAATGCATAGAATCTTTACAAAAGCAAAAAAAATGTCCATAATTTAATTTAGATAAAATAAATAGAGCCTGAAAAAGCTCTTCGCTGAGCGCACTGATGACTTTCTCCTCATTTAAGAGATCACGGAGATCACAAAACTTTGGACTTCTGATAGGTCCCAGAATATCAAAGCACACTAAATTAAACTAACTAAATTTTACTAAATTAATACTAGATTAAAGACATATTTCTTCAGCCAAGCATACACATAAAACATCCCATAACCTTGTGCTCCAGTACATCTGACCAAACGCACTATTATCTAGTTTTGGTTAATATTATGAACAGCATCTATGCTAATTTCTCTCCACTTGCTTCTCTCTTTCTGCCCATCCTGAGGCATCTAGAGATGTACCAGCTCCAGTTGGATGAAGATTTTGGACATTCAATGAGAAGATGTCATCTCCATGTGGTCTTTAAGGACAACAACCTCCTAATCAATACATAGTTGTCACACTGTACCTGACTGTAGAAAGGACATTATTCATAATAACACTCTGTTGTTTATACCAGTTTATAATCACACCCTCCATTCATTCCTTCATTTTCTACCGCTTATCCGAACTACCTCGGGTCACGGGGAGCCTGTGCCTATCTCAGGCGCCATCGGGCATCAAGGCAGGATACACCCTAGACGGAGTGCCAACCCATCACAGGGCACACACACACTCTCATTCACTCATGCAATCACACACTAGGGACAATTTTCCAGAGATGCCAAACAACCTACCATGCATGTCTTTGGACCAGGGGAGGAAACCCCCGAGGCACAGGGAGAACATGCAAACTCCACACACACAAGGTGGAGGCGGGAATCGAACCCCGACCCTGGAGGTGTGATGCGAACGTGCTAACCACCAAGCCACTAAGCCAGGTTTTGTTCAAACCGACCATTGAAAATACCCTCTCTAATGAATGTTTTTTTTCATTAGTTGTTGTGTTAAATCTTACCCAGATAGTGCTATTTTCTGATTGGCTATTGTGTAGCCTCTTTTTTTGACTGGCTGATACAGTAAGTGTCAGGCTCGACTAAGAACTCCAGGGGAGACGCGCTTGATTCCTGCCCAGTTCCATAGAGACAGCGATGCAGACTGATAAGTTTTGGGTGCTGCAGCTTATTAAATATATGATAAATAGTCCAAAAGTTTTTATGCGTGAGAAATACGATGTGTGGCGGGAGAGCTTGAGAAAAGCCCCAAATGCGTGACTGTCACTCTCAATGCCTGACATCTACAGCCCTGCTGTACACTGTAGCATAAGTGAAAACAAGAACAAACTCTTTTCACAGACCCTTTTACGAGGAGAAATGTAAATATAAATGGATAAAAAGTACAGTTAAATAAATTGTATTGAAGTATAAAAGGAATAAAAAACAATTCAGTATATGATGGTGTGGAAAAACAATCAAGGTCGGGGTGGAAACGATCTCCGCTTCATCACACTGCTGTCCTCATGTGATTTATTCCATACTCCTCACTACATTTAACTTTGCGAATGAACAGAACACACACAAGACGTATTGTATCACTGTTTTCTCAAAAACACAATCATGTACATACATGCTGCTCACATATTATTGTAGTCCAGTTTGTGCTGATTACAGTGATATTAGACTTTAGCCATTGATATCTTTATAAGCAACTGAAAAAAGCACAAATGTCAACTTCTCCAGGCCCTAAAAATACCCTTAGACCTCAGAGGGTTAAATGTTCTTATGTAATGAGACGTTATGAGTGCCTGTGTTCAAGAGTTTAAAAGATTTTAGACATTTTCAGGAGATTCACATTTTATAATTAAAAAAAAAATAAAATCAAGTCAATACTAAAATATATTTTTTCAGTGTTCACAAATTCAGATTCAGTATTTCAGTTTTTCAACATAGAAAAGTGAAGTTTATCGTCCGGGTTTCTCGGTGCTAGGTAAAGACAATCGAGCCTGGAGCATGTTGTACTGTTTTGTGTCTCCTGATATTAAATACACCCCCAAAGGTTAGAGCCACTGTTCTGTCCCCTTCTGTAAATGTCTCAAGCTATGTTGTAATGACTATTGTTGCTTACATAAATACATGTTGTTTGAGTTCATGTAGATATAAAAATATGGTTAACATGTAATGTTCCTGTGCGTCAGAGAGCAATATGGATGTGAACAAGATGTGACATGCGGCTTCTAAAAAACTTATAAACTCTGTATGTGGTCCAAGAGACGCACACAGTGTTTGTTTCTTTCTTGTTTGGTATTCAGAATGATGTGGTGTCTTCAGAAACTACAGTGAGAGAGAGAGAGAAAGAGAGAGAGAGAGAGAGAGAGAGAGAGAGAGAGAGAGAGCACAAAGTAAAATTACACAAGACATCTGTATGATTGGTGGCCGTTATTTATTGGATCAGTGCAGCTATACCTTCACTGTTCAGCTTAATGATTGGATTGAATTCAGCTTCACTTGTAGAAATGAAAGATTCTAGATGTTAGTAAAACATTGTGTGGAAATAATGAATAATCCTGAAAGAATGATTTGTTAGACCATGTATGTGGAAAAGTGATGAGTATAAAACTCTGTTTATCAGAGGGGAATGTTGTTGTTTTGCTGGACAAAGAAGGCTGAGAGATTTATAATCATACAGTTAAAAATAGAATTTAATAACATACAGTTACATACATATGAAACATTTTACTGACCAGTCAGGTAGCACTTACATTATGAATATTAATGAATCTCCCTCTGCTGTCCATCCTTTCAGAAATTTGCTTATTAATGCTGAAATAATGCAGGAAACATGTATGTTTGTACAGAGATTAACTTTATACCTTTTTAACTGCATGATAAAAGATGGATTTCTTTGATTATAAGTGGTAAATGTAATCTTTATGCTGTCCAAAAGGTGAGAGTTTTAAAGTCATGCAGTTAGAAAAGAGTTTTTACACCATGCAGTGTTTCTGTCATTTACAAATAAGCTTGAACATAAAAGTCATGAATGTATTCTACAAAAATATATTTTTTACACTAACACTAACTGACACCCTAAACAAGTGTCTTTGATAAAAAAATTTTTTTTACCAGTTAAAGAAAAAATGTAGAAATTCAGGCCTGTGTTTTTCAGACCTAAACTACAGACACAGTTTACTGTATAGAGACAATTAGTGAACTATTTTGTCCATCTGTATCAAGATTTTTCCTTAAATGTGTTTCTCTCATGTTCTGTGACTCCTTCTGTCTTTCCTGAGTGATAAAAATCATTCATTCATTTATTCATTCATTTTCTACCGCTTATCCGAACTACCTCGGGTCACGGGGAGCCTGTGCCTATCTCAGGCATCATCGGGCATCAAGGCAGGATACACCCTGAACGGAGTGCCAACCCATCGCAGGGCACACACACACACACACTCTCATTCACTCACGCAATTGGAGAAATCTGTTGTTAGTAATATTATTTTAATAATTCGATCATAAAAATTCTCAGTGAAGTTTTCTTGGATGTGTTTTAACATCTAATGTTGAACAAAACATGCGTTAGTTTGCAATATGGTAATTGCTAGTTATTTTTTCGCTCTTATTTGCTTAACTCAAATCAAATGTTATGTCTTTATTTGGGTTTGTTTCAATAAACTCTATAGTTTGATTTATTTGCACTGTGATATTTATCAGCACTCGAGTGACAATGTAACTGCATGGAATCCTTAAAATAAAGTTGGTTTCATCAAAAGTTTACTTATGTGAGAATGCTTTGTCTTCCTAGTTGTCATTTCTTTACATTTACTGTATATCACATATTGATGAAGGGACTTATGTCTAAGGGTTAGTTAAAAATTTGGGGTTGATTATTCCATGTTTAATACTTCTGCTGCATATCTGATAGAATTGTTGTACTATGGTCAAGTCCTTACCTAGTAATTTGACAGTTATTAATATTCACCTAAATGTGCCATATCCCAACTGTAAAATGCAATTTCACTTAAGTGAACCAAATATGGGGGCACGGTGGCTTAGTGGTTAGCACGTTCGCCTCACACCTCCAGGGTTGGGGATTCGATTCCCGCCTCCACCTTGTGTGTGTGGAGTTTGCATGTTCTCCCCGTGCCTCGGGGGATTCCTCCGGGTACTCCAGTTTCCTCCCCCGGTCCAAAGACATTCATGGTAGGTTGATTGGCATCTCTGGAAAATTGTCTGTAGTATGAGAGCGTGTGTGTGCCCTGCGATGGGTTGGCACTCCGTCCAGGGTGTATCCTGCCCGATGACACCTGAGATAGGCTGGAGACCCGAGAAGTTTGGATAAGCAGTAGAAAATGAATGAATGAAGTTTGCAATATTTGTCTAACAAATAAGGGCTAATATCATGAACCTGGACTTTGCCAAACAGTAGAAACAAATGATCAGACACCCATAATACATTTATAGAAGGGTTTTAGGGACCGCTTTTTCTCAAGCTTCCTGTTTCACCTCATTCAGGGATTTTTCTCTTTTTTTTGCCACTGTCATCTCTGGCTTTCCTGGAGCTGCTGCCCTTGTATGCATGATTTTCTACACTGCATGAATGAGTAGGTGTAGTGGGTTTCTTAAACGTGCTCAGTGACTGATCACATGGAGCTTTTTCTGCATTTTCTATTCTGTATGGTCCTTAAACTGCTCTGGACTCCCACCTAGCGTTAGATCGAGGAACTGCAGGATCCTTTACGGGCGGAACGAAGTCAGCCTTGTGGGAGCAAATCATGATGAGCTTTATTTATTCATTTACAAAAACAATTTTCTGACTTTGTCATTATTTGATCTTGTCATTATTGTGTTTTTTATATAGATTGTGTTTGATAGCCATGTAGATGTAGATTTTTGTGTGTATTATGTGGCTTTGTGTTAAATGTAAAATCTACTCTCTTCAGGATGTGTGTGTTATTTGAAGTGATCCACTGTTTCACCCTCTATAACATTAAGACTACTTTCAGGGATCATTTCTATAGTGAATGACTAGGAATTGTGATGTGAAAGTGTGACGTCTTCCTAATCACGATGACGAGGTCTGATGTGTTTTTCTGAGCATGAATCGGGTTTAAGTTCATGATCTAAATAAACATCAACTTAAACTGTTATTTCTCTTAAACTCTTTATTTCTCATGAGATAAAATAGGAAGAGCACATGATCAGAGTGATTATCGGATAGGAGTGGAAAAAATCAGTAATCTATGAAGCTTTAATGCTTATTGTGGGATATTTATCATGATTTTACTTATACAAAATTTTCCATGTTAAATGTTGTCTTGAAATAGAAATATATCTCATGAAGAATATTAAATAAATATTAACCATGCTATATGTTTGGGGATTGTGTGTGTATTTAGAAAGAAAAGCCCCATTAATTTTATTTAAAAAAAATCATATGACAACGTTGAGAGAAAACAAGTTAAGCTAAACCTGTTCAATGACTACATAACAAGTTTACACGAGTTGGTCAACAACCATATGATGTTTCTCAACAGAAAAGTAGACACAAATAAGCATTCCTGGAAAATAGCATGGAATTTTGCATGGGATTTTTACTGGAGCAAAATAACTGGCAACTGTGAGTAAAGTTAACATTAGCTAACAGTTTTGGCAGCGATAAATTTATGTTTTGCAAAGTTTGCTGTTGTGGTGTTCATTCCAGATGTGGAAGTAAGTCACGCATGTACAAGTCACAAGTAAGTCTCAAGTCATGAATGTCAAAGTCAAGTCGAGTCTTTTTCAAGTCTCAAGTCTCAAATTTGCGACTTAAGTCTGACTCAAGTGACTTCACAAGATCATTAGAAGCTTCATTTGGAGCAACCAATGTAGTTGACTGAGAGATATGAGCTTGTGTGATTGGAACCCTTTGAGGAGAACAAGAGGGTTGGTTTAAAGGGGCACTGACTTGAGGGAGCAACAATGGCTGAGAAAGAGAAATAGGAATGTTTGGATGAGCTGTTATAATCATCTTGTCTTTGAAGAGGAACAGAACACTGGTCAAGCTCATCACCTTTGATGCTGAAAGCATCAAGCATCATATTTTTCTCATAGTACTTTCTGAGATAAATTGAGCCCTTTTTCTTGCATTCTCCGCTTCTATTTCCTTTTCTTGAGCTTCTATCTCGGCTGTTATCCTTTCATCCTCTGCCTCCAGTTTCTTAATTTCCCTTTCATATTGATGTTGTGTCTTCATTATTTTAATCACCTCTTGTGTAGCCGCTACTTCAGCTGCTGCTTCCTGTCTTTTATGCAGAGAATCATGGGAAGATTGACTAGACATCTTGGAAACAGACTCTGACTTACTGGAGGTTGCTGAGATGATGGTGGACACACAGTGGCTTCAAACACTTCAAACACTTCAAACATAACTTCCAAGATGGCGGCGCGGCAGTAGCACGCAGCGGCCTCTCCGGATTCAATACGGTGCTATTTACATTTTCTAAGTTTTTATTTATGGTTTTTAGCCCGACCATTGCTTCTACATGGATGCCAGGGACAGCGGTGTTCATGTATACAACCATCAGGACCTAATAAAGTACAGAAATCATGTAAAAACCAACCTGTACGATGATGTACTGTATAGGCTACGTGACCTCGGCTTGATGCGGAGACCAGGCCTCCAGTCCCCGGTGTCGCCTGATACTGGAGACCAGGAGAGGGGACGCCGAAAGCGGTGCGCGAGGAAGCGGAAGCGCGGTAAGCGGGCGGGTGTCCGTGCTAGGCTAAAAACAAACCCTAGCCGGCCGGCTCTCCCGTCCATTCTACTAGCCAACGTTTGCTCCCTGGACAATAAACTGGACTACATCCGACTCGAACGCTCTACACGGAGAGAGATTAGAAACTGCTGCGTGTTTGTTTTCACAGAGACGTGGCTCAGCGACAGAGTTCCGGACGCCGCCATTCAACTGGACGGGCTAACTTCATTTAGAGCCGACAGAAATGCAGCTCTGTGCGGTAAGACTCGCGGTGGTGGTGTGTGTGTTTATATCAACACGGAATGGTGCAAGAACTCTGTGCTTGTCTCTAGTTACTGCTCATCGCCACTGCTGTTCACTCTGCTGACTCACGACTGTGCAGCGACGCACAGATCGAATCATATTATCAAGTTTGCCGATGACACGACCGTGGTGGGTCTCATCAACAAGAACGACGAGTCAGCATACAGGGAGGAGGTGCAACAACTAACTGCCTGGTGTAGAGCCAACAACCTTTCTCTGAATGTGGATAAAACTAAAGAGATGGTTGTGGACTTCAGGAGAGCACAGAGCGACCACTCTCCGCTGAACATCGACGGATCATCTGTAGAGATCGACAAGAGCACCAAATTTCTTGGTGTTCATCTAGCGGAGAACCTCACCTGGTCACTCAACACCAGCACCATCACCAAGAAAGCCCAGCAGCGACTTCCTACGAAGGCTGAGAAAGGCACATCTCCCTCCCCCCATCCTGACCATGTTCTACAGAGGGACCATTGAGAGCATCCTGAGCAGCTGCATCACTGTCTGGTTTGGGAACTGCACCATCTCAGATCGCAAGACCCTGCAGCGGATTGTGAGGACAGCGGAGAAGATCATTGGGGTCTCTCTTCCCTCTGACTGACAGGATACTCCGTCCAGGGTGTATCCTGCCTTGATGCCCGATGACGCCTGAGATAGGTACAGGCTCCCTGTGACCCGAGGTAGTTCGGATAAGCGGTAGAAGATGAATGAATGGATGAATAATAAACACCAGACCCTATGATACTTTTTGCTAATTTTAAGGGTGGAAAAAAACAACAACAAAAAGAAAAACTCTTCAGAGGACTTCACTGTTATATGAAAAGACACTAAAGAAGCAGCCCTCCTGAGTAGAGGCCAGGTAAAGGACAAAAGATCAATCTGTTCCTTCCCCAGAATAATCACCATACTCTATTACATATATATGAGGTAGAGCGAGTCTCCAGCTTTAAGTTCCTGGGAGTTCACATCTCTGAGGATCTGTCCTGGCAGCAGAACACCTCAGCTCTGGTTAAAAAAGCACAACAACGCCTATACATTTTGAGAAGTCTCAAGAAATCTCATCTGTCCCCGGGGATTTTAACGGGTTTCTACTGCTGCACCATCAAAATCATCCTGACCAAATCCATCACCGTATGGTACGGAGGCTCCAATGTGTGTGAACGTAAAGCCCTGCAAAGGGTGGTCAAAACCACCCAACGCATCACTGGCACCCAACTACCTGCCATTCACCACAGCAGATGTCTGCACATGTCTCACAACATTATCAAGGACTCTTCACATCCCAGTCATAAACTGTTTAACCTCCTTCCATCAGGAAGGAGATACAGGAACTTACGCAACAGAACCAGCAGGTTCAGAGACAGCTTTTTTCCATCCACCATCAAACTACTGAACTCTACACTACACCGCTAAATCACTAAAAAACAAACACAAAAACAAAACGCTGTATATCTCTGAGCAATACATGTACATATTACATAGTTTATCTGTTTTTATTCATTCCATCTGCACTATTTTTTGTATCTTTAAATCATTACTGTACATTCTGCCCAACATTTCACATTCATCTATGTGTATATATAACGTGTGTGTGTGTGTGTGTGTGTGTGTGTGTATATATATATATAGATAGATAGATAGATAGATAGATAGATAGATAGATAGATAGATAGATAGATAGATAGATAGATATACTGTAGTAGTTTATTCAGCTTGCTAACTCCTTAAATGCCATAATCTTGTAATCTTATAACCTTTCACTCTGCACACTCCTCTTTAATGCCATAGCCATAGAACCATTTCTGCAATTATGTAATATTTATTTACTGTATATTGCTTTCATATATACCACCTGCTGTAAATATGCTATATATTTATCTGCACTTTTGCACGACTGCTACATTTTGCAAATATTTCTGGTAGATGCCAAACTGCATTTCGTTGCTGTGTACAGTACCTGTACTATGCAATGACAATAAAGTTCTATCTATCTATCTATCTATCTATCTATCTATCTATCTATCTATCTATCTATGTGTGTGTGTGTGTGTACAGACAGTATATATATTAGTATCATTTACTGAAAGTGGACACTTTATTACTACACAATTAATTATATATAGTGATGTCATCTATTAATATAAGAGGTGAAGATCATGAACATTTAGGAGGGTGGAAAGCAGCTATGGACAGATGGCCAGACATGAGGACTTGGGACACAAAGGGACAGGGGAGCTAGACTCACAAAGGTAGGAGAACACGGCAGTGTAAAGAAATGAACAGAAGTAAAAACGGAGTCTTGTGTAGTCTGTTGTTTTTTTTAGCTAAACAATGACAGCAAAGAAAAACTAGCTGCATACCCTAGGGCCAGGCTAAACTAACTAAAAGTACAGTGGGTGGCACCAGGACTCTTAGCTTTACATCAGGGTCATCTCTCTGCCCACTGGGGTTTTTCTCTCTTTTGTCCATTTTTTTATATGACTGAACTGATAAACTGTGAACTGTCAATTCAGGTGGATTACAGACTTTAACATGAACTGTGAGTAAACATTTGAAGTGACGTTTCATATAAGAGCTCGTTCTGAGCTGAGATCTAGTGATTTTTTATGCGAATGTTAGAAGGTGAAAATTTGAAACTGTGAAAATTTCGATTCATTTTTAAGATTCATGTAATTTGTCACTCTGCAAGTGAAAAGCTTATTCTTTTTTCTTTACTGTTGTAAATTATTTTTAATTACTTTCATGCAATTGATTGTTTCCTTTTTATGAGAGCTGTCAGGCAGAAGGGCGTCTCACTTAGAGAGACAGAGACAGAGAGAGAGAGAGACAGAGAGACAGAGAGAGATAGACAGAGAGAGAGAGAGAGAGAGAGAGAGAGAGAGAGAGAGAGAGAGCTTGTGCAGGCCAGATTATGACAAAGATGTTGGGAGTCGCAGACGCTGTAAATATATCAGGGTCATTCACAAGGTTCTCCCACAACTCGGTAAACACGACTTACAAGCCCCGAGCCTCTTTTGTCTAGTTTTTACACGACACATCGCCCCAAATGCGCTGCAAGCCGGAGCGAGCCCCAGACGCGCCGTACACTTTTGTGCTCGCTGCACATTTTTCCCGAGACCCGACGCGAGCTCGTAGCGAGTAACAAAGTCCCTGCTCAACAAACATGTTGATGAACGCTCGGGATCTTGTCGGCAGCGTCGTATTTTCGCCGAGAAACGCCATGAGAAAACACACTGTCACTGTGTCTCGGAAGCGCAGTCATTCGGCTACGGCCGGGTTGAGTCTACAACGTTCTCATGCTTACTTTTAAGGGCGTGTGGTGTACAATAGAATGATGGACTGATGCTGGAATTCTACGGCGTGTTTCGGATTGGTTCTTCCGTTACAAGGATCTTAGCCAATAAGAGTTGACGTGTTGGTTATACCACAGAGTGCCAGAAGAACAGCGCTGTTATTTCGGTGTTGTTCTTAGAACGTATCTGAACTACAAGATGAGCGGAAGAGGCAGAACTGGCGGACTTTTGCCAAGACTCGTTCATCCAGGGCCGGACTGCAGTTCCCCGTGGGTCGTGTGCACAGGCTTCTGGCTAAAGGTAATTACGCCCAGCACGTCGGTGCCGGCGCTCCGGTTTACTTGCTCGAGTATCTGACTGCTGAGATTCTCGAGTTGGCTGGCAATGCCGCCCGTGACAACAAGAAGATCCGTATCATTCCCCGCCACCTACAGCGCGCTGGGCGTAACGACGAGGAGCTGAACAAACTGCTCGGAGGACTGACCATCACTCAGGTAGGTGTGATGCCCAACATTCAGGCCGTGCTGCTGCCCAAGAAGACCGAGAAGGCCGTCAAGACCAAGTAAACTCGCTCACTGTTTCTCACCACCCAAAAAGGCTCTTTTAAGAGCCACACACTTTTACTGAAAAAGTGCAATTTCATAATAGTTTTTATTAATACTGTGAGTGTGACGTGACGATCCAATAGTCAGCAGGTGACGTAACGCGTTCTATCCAATGGCAGACGTGTGCTTTCAATACGCCCAATGAGAACAGGGCGGCGTTAGGGCTTAAAAACACAGCGTTCGCCAGCGCCGTTTATTGTGGTTTTCCTCCGTGAAGTTCACAGCTCGATGCTATGGCAAGAACCAAGCAGACCGCGCCCGTAAGTCCACTGGTGGCAAAGTGCCCAGGAAGCAGTTCGCCACTAAGGCTGCTCGCAAGAGCGCCCCGGCTACCGGCGGCGTAAAGAAGCCTCACCGTTACAGGCCCGGCACCGTGGCTCTGAGGGAGATCCACCGTTATCAGAAGTCTACTGAGCTGCTTATTGCCCTTCCAGCGCCTGGTGAGAGAAATCGCTCAGGATTTCAAGACCGACTTGCGTTTCCAGAGCTCGGCCGTCATGGCCTTGCAGGAGGCTAGCGAGGCATACCTGGTCGGTCTGTTCGAGGACACCAACCTTTGCGCCATTCACGCCAACAGAGTGACCATCATGCCTAAGGACATTCAGCTGGCCCGCCGTATTCGCTGAGAGCGCGATTAAACCTCAATTCTGTCTAACGTACACAAAGGCTCTTTTAAGAGCCACCACATTCTCTCTGATAAATGAGCGGTTCTTCATATCTGTGTGTGTGAGCTCAGAGTTTGTTGTACTGTATAAAGCTCACTGTGTGTGTGTGTGTGTGTGTGTGTGTGTGTTGCTTCTAAAGATATGAGGTGTAATAGAATGTTTGTGTGATTAACACACATGTAAATGTTAATCTGCTTTAGAGAAATGATTTACAGACAGAGAGTACAGAGTGTTTGTGTTAGGAATATTGTGTTGAGGGATAAGAAGAGTAATTGATGCATAAATAAATAGACATTTATTTGTATAGCACTTTTTGCAATGGATATTGTCTCAAAGCAGCTTTAAAAAAGTTATATAGAGATTAATATAAAACAAAAACTCAAGGTTAATATTAGATTTCTATTTAAATGTTTGTATTCCTCCCTAATGAGAGCCTGAGGTGCCTCTGGTGAGGTAAAACACCCTTAGAGAGGAACCGGACTTAAGGGGGAACCTCATGCTCATGTGGGTGACACTGGAGGGTGTGATTATAAATATACAGTCTGACAATGTTGTATTGATGATGATGTTGTTGTCCTCAACGATCACGTGTAGTCGTCATCTCCTCTTAGTATATCTGAATATTTAATGAGTATTTTTATTTTTACCCTGTGCTACTTTTGCACATTTTAGAATATTGCTTCTATTACTACTATCAACAACAACAACAAGAAAACTAATATAAAAGCAATAAATGACAATTAAAACTTACTGTTATGAATATTATTTGATCTTATAAGTTGTTGGCCAAATTTCAAAATTGCAACAATACATTTAGTTCTTGAATGATAATCTTTCAAACTAGATTACAATTTTCATATACAGTTAGGTCCATATATATTTTGACACAGGCACAATTTTAGGTTTTTTTTTTTAGGTATTTGCCAAAACATATCCAAGCTATAGTTGTATAGGTATAGTGGACGAAAGTCTCTCAGCTTTAATTTGAGGTTATTTAAATCCCATTTGTAGGAAGGGATTAGGAATTACAGCTCTTGAGAGTAGCCAGCCCCCTTTTTCAAGTGACCAAAAGTAATTGGACAGTTGACTCAGAAGCTGTTTCATGGACAGTTGTAGGCTTTTCCTTCATTATTTCTTCATCAATTAAGCAGGTAAAAGGTCTGGAGTTGATTCCAAGTGTGGTATTTGCACTTGGAATCTGTTGCTGTGAACCTACATCATGCGTTCAAAGGCGCTCTCCATGTAAGTCAAACAGGTCATCGTTAGGATTCAAAAACAACACAAATCCATCAGAGAGATAGCAGGAACATTAGGAGTGGCCAGATCAACAGTTTGGTACATTCTGAGGAAAAAAGAATGCAATGGTAAGCTCAGCAACATAAAAAGGCCTGGTTGTCCAGGGAAGACAACAGTAGTAGATGATCGCAAACCATTCATAAGCCTCAAGAACAGAAAAGCCATATTGGACTTTGTCAAAAAAACATCTAAAAAGGCCCGACCAGTTCTGGAAAAGCATTCTTTGGACGGATGAAACTAAGATCAACCTTTCCCAGAATGACGGGAATAGAAAAGTATGGAGAAGGCTTGGAACAGCTCATGATCCAAAGCTTACATATCATCCGTAAGACATAGTGGAGGCAGTGTAATGGCATGGGCATGCATGGCTTCCAGTGGCACTGGGCCACTGGTGTTTATTGATGATGTGACAGAAGACAGAAGCAGCTGGATGAATTCTGAAGTGTATTGAATATACTGTCTGCCCAGATAAAGCCAATTACAGCAAAGTTTATTGGACAGTATTTCACAGTACAGATGGACAATGATCCAAACCACACTGCAAAAGCAACCCAGGAGTTTTTTAAGGAAAAGAAATGGAATATTCTGCAATGGCCGAGTCAATCACCTGATCTCAACTTGATTTAACATGCATTTGCTGAAGGCAAAACTAAAGGCAGAAAGTCCCACAAACAAACAACAACTGAAGACAGCTGCAGTTAAGGCCTGGCAAAGCATCAGAAAGGAGGAAACCCAGCCTCTGGTGATGTCCATGGGCTCCAGACAAAGGATTTTCAACAAAATATTAAAAACGAACATTTTATGATTATATTAATTTGTCTGAAGAATGAAAAGTATGAAAATTGTGCCTGTGTTTAAGTATATATGGACCTAACTGTGTGTGTGTGTGTGTGTGTGTGTGTGTGTATATATATAATATATAAACATGTTTCAGTTATGTCTGTACATTCTGTACTGTTTTTGATTTTTTTCTTTCTTTTATTGTTTGGTTCTGTCTTTAATTCTGAATCTTACTTAACCCTTTGTTTGAATACGGCATGTCTCAGAGATTAATAACCAGTTTACATGTTGATTTCCAGATTCTGGCAGTCACACACAACTATCACAATCACACTTCATTGCTCTGCTTTCAGTACAATAGTGTACAGTGTATCAGACTCTGTTGTTCAGCTGTTGTCTTGTTTATCTATAACAAACAGAGTCTACTTATATACATGTAATCTAACATAGCTGTTCAAATGATGGCCACCAAAATCTCATTTACATTGAGGCCTGTGTCTAGACTGTGTCGACTCAATATTTCAAGTAGAACAGTGATTGATATTTGAATGTTGACTTCAATGAGCTTTCTTTGTGAATGACACTGAGTTTTAGAATGAGATTAGTGTTGGAGAAAATGTAGCTCACTTAGAATATAAACCTTATAGATTCTGTAATATTTTGTGTTTTACAGCTGATAAAATGACTCCTAAATGTTGTCTTTGCATTCCTTTCTGTGTTGCTTGTAATCTACTCTGTTTTAAACATGGGCTCGGTTTATAATGTACCCAGACGAACACGGAACACCGGGCCTCCTAGTAGTGGACCTAGGAGTATAGAATACAGGCCTCAAGCCACAGACACGCTCAAATGGATGTTTTACATCTAAACAGTGCAGGTTAATGTTGTACAACCACAGAGTGCTTTTACTAACCTCCATACATTGCTGGGTGTTTGCATATTTTTATTGAAATACTTACTTTGCATACCTTGTGTTAAATTCTACCACTAAGACTTATAACAATAATAATAATAATTATAATGATGATCCTTGTGTGTACAGAGAGGTTGCAGCAGAAAAATACACTAGTAAGTTAAAAGCTGTGGTTTTCTCTTTGTTTATGAACGTGTTCTATTGTGTGAGCGCTGGTCTTAGACCCGCCTCCTCGCCTTTTCTCAACTGGGTCCAGGAGATAAAGGATAAATATTTGGCCTCTGTGTGGTGTATTTTATTGAGCGGCTTCACTTTGAGAGAGCATTATCATGTCTGGTAGAGGTAAAGGCGGTAAGGTACTCTGCAAAGGGGGCACAAAGCGTCTTCGTAAGGTCCTTCGTGATAACATCCAGGGAATCACCAAGCCGGCTATTCGCCGTCTGGCTCACCGTGGCAGTGTTAAGCGTATTTCTGGCCTGATCTACGAAGAGACTCGAGGTGTGCTGAAAGTCTTCTTGGAGAACGTCATCCGTGATGCCGTCACCTACACCGAGCACGGCAAAAGAAAGACCGTCACCGCCATGGATGTGGTGTATGCCCTGAAACGCCAGGGGCGCACTCTGTACGGCTTCGGCGGATAAATATTCAACACTGAACCACGTGAACACAACGGCTCTTTTAAGAGCCACCCAAATATCCACAAAGAGATGTTCCTTCTTTACTGCATGTGTGTGTGTGTGTGTGTGTGTGTGTGTGTGTGTGTGTGTGTGTGTGTTTGTGTGTGCAAAAAAAAGACTGTTGGTAGAAACAGGACTTTTTCCCCCTTTTCTTTTGTCATAAAGCACAAAGTTGTACATATTTGTACATAATAATAAACAAATAAAATTATTTAATAAATAATTTTAAATTATTGTAAATAATGTACCAAATTGAAAGTGTAAAATGGAGAAGGAGAACAAAGCACAGCGGACACAGTGGACGAAGAAGAACTAGACAACACTAAGCAGTAGGTATCCCTCGAGTCTATACTCGTTTCTCACACTTTAGGGCTTTCACTATGTTCTCACATCAGATTAGCAAAGCAAGCTAACCATATTAGCTACTCAGAGTGAGCTGTAGCACCAACCTTTTCTACTGCCCTCCAACCTTTACGTTTATTCCCGATGCCTCTGTACACGTCACTGAGGGCTCGTATATGTGAAGGTGAACTTACAGAGGTTAGAAAGTTTTCTTCTGCTGTGAGGTGAAGTTAAGAAACACCAGACCACACGTTCTGGAGGATCTGAGAGGAACCTTTACAGCTCAGCTGTCACAACTAATCTGTTCAGAATGACAAAATGTTCATGAAAACCTGATTATCTGCCACTTTGTTTCTCTTCATCAGGATAATGAAGCACTTCAGTAGCTGGGAATATAAAGAACAGTAGGACACACTCTGGATAAATAAACACACACTTTCATTTCAGCTTAAAACAGGTCTCACAGCTGCCAATCAAAATGTAGTAATATTACACTTCAAATTTCACTCCTGGGTCATTCATTGAGTCAGGGCTAACATAATGGTCAAAGGTTAGGTCGTGTCCATGGTAACAATAACTAACACAACAAAAGCAGATTTACAAAAGCATCAGAAAGCAGCATTAAGTGCGTTAATAAACACCTTGTGTGTTCACATTAGGGTTCTCACATTAGCATGAGATCAGTTCTGCTTCTTCTCACACTCAAGGCAGGATACACCCTGGACGGAGTGCCCACCCATCGCAGGGCACAAACACACATTCACTCACGCACTCACACACTACGGACAATTTTCCAGAGATGCCAATCAACCTACCATGCATGTCTTTGGACCGGGGGAGGAAACCGGAGAACCCGGAGGAAACCCCCGAGGCACGGGGAGAACATGCAAACTCTACACACACAAGGCGGAGGCGGGAATCGAACCCCGACCCTGGAGGTGTGAGGCAAACGTGCTAACCACTAAGCCACCGTGCCCCCCTCACACACACCATGAGTTCATTATTTCCCTTCAACAACATGTCTACATCTGTTTGAATCAGATAACTCATCTGTGTTATAAAAATGTTCTGACCCAAACTAGAATTTGTTTTTAAAGCACTAATGGGACAGACATCTTCTTACATTACAGACCTAACTCTATCGTACTCAGCACCAAGATCCTTTAGGTCCCCTCAGCTCCCTCCAGACATCCAGACTTTAAATCTGGGCTAAAACTTTACTTTATTCTCTGCATTTTCCAGCCTCTTCACCTGGAGTTATTTATTCTTTAACTAATTATCTCCTTTACATCTGTGTTCTTTTCTACTCCTAGTTGGATGTGTTGTATATTTATTATGAGTTTTGTACAGCACAGTCAGTGTAAGCTGAATTTAAATGTGCTCTTTAAATAAACTAACTTACTGTAGTAACAGAACACATTTCCATGTTCTGTATATTAAATATTGTAACAGTCACTGCCTGTCACAGGGTTTAACGTAGTTTTGTTAACAGTTCATCCTGGCCACTAGTCGGACACATAGGTATGATAAAACAGGAAGTTGAAGAGTAAAATGGGAGATCATGTTTGAACATAGATACAGTAATACCTCGAGATACGAGTTTAATTCGTTCCGTGACCTTGCTCGTATCTCAATCCGTTCCAGCTTGCAAAATTCCACTCCAGTTGTTTTGTTTGTGTGTTTTGAATATGAAAAATGTACAGTACCTGTATTTATAAATGACAAATATTGTATTAAAACATACAGTAATAAAAGAGAATGTTAAAAAAATAAACTGGTTTTACTTCACGGAAGAAGCGCACGGAGGTTGAGGGAGGAGTAAACAGGCGGAGGAGTAAACAGGCGGAGGAGTTAGGAGGAATTACACTTTCACTTTCGTTCACTTACTCGCTACTATACACTCTTAATGCTACTTTACACTTAAATGGAACTTAACTTCACTAAAATGAACAAACGTAACCGAAATTCTCTTAACTTTACTGAACTTAATTGTTACAATTTCTGTTTTCTTTACATTAATTTTGCTTAATTTTCTTCATCGCTTTTCTCTTCACTTCTTTTTGCCTTTTTTGTCTCTCTTTTCTCACTAACGTTTGCCGGTCGTTTTAATAAAAACCTGTCTGATCGGCATATCGGATGCAGTGTAGTCGCACCATTTCCAATTTTTTTAATGGATCCAACACTTAAAATGGATCCGAAAATTACGGATCCGCAGATGGTCGGCACCTCAGGCAGCGCCTTTGCGACTCTCCATAGGAAATGAATGACTTCCGTTTTATCGGCCGTCATTTGTTGTGTGCAGTGGAAAGGCGGCTTTAACCGAGTGAGACGCGGGAAGCTGAGGCGGGGGAAACAGAGCACATGTGGTTGTTGGGGATCTTTGTTTCGAAAGATTGATAATCTACTTTTTCACAATATAATGCATAGTGCTAGTAGGTGTAAGTTTATTACTTACATTCTTCCACTTGAGTAAACTTTAAATGAACAATCACTACTTACCTTATAGCCTACTGCATGCAACACTGCTACAATGGTGTGACTATACATGTTCATAAAAATAACTTTAACATTTAAATTGTATTGGTTTATTAAATATGATACACAAAGCAATATGCAGGTGGAAGCAAATCACAAATTTGAGAACATAATGTGAATAATAGTTGAGGTGCCAAAGACTGTTCAATCTTTTATTTATTCTTTTCCCACAATATTTTTGCAACATTAAATAAGTAAAGTCACATAAACCAAAAAAAAAAAAATACCCCACAAAGTTTGACTTTGAGGCTGAACTGCCAACCTAACTGGTGACATCCTTCCAGGACTGTCAGCTGAGTTAATTATTTAAAAAAAAAAAGGGTTCAGTATCAAAGCAACAACACGACCTTACAGAGTTTCTTCCTGACACTTTTGCTCTGCAGTTGCAGAGTATGAATCTTTGCGACATGGTGTTGTCTCAATTTATGAAAGGCACAGACAACCAGTGAAATTAAAATGAGATTAAAATGGTTGTCTATGCCATCTTGAGTCTCAACAACATCATCACGAAGACCAAATATGTCCTCAGAGCCTACTTCTGCTTTCACGACTCTGATTTAATAGAGACACTGGGCACTGATGGGCTGCTGAGTTGATGTTAGAGGCCCGTCGGATGCAGTGCTCAGCCAAGCGAATCACTTTAACGGTACCAAAAACACAAATATCATATAAATACAATAAAAACAAAACAAATATAAACAGCAAGTCATATTATACATTTTTTTATTAACATAAGATAAAAAAATCCAAACCCTTTTCAGACATAATGTCATTAAATATGTCCTTAAGTGAAGTAACTTCATAAAAGAGCATTCTGCTTGTGTTAAGTCCAGGACAATCTAATAAAATATGTTTGACAGATAAGGGAATCTTACAAAACATACATAAAGTTGGGTCTTCACCTTTAAGCAAAAAAAGCATGGGTCAATTTTTAATGTCCTTATTAAGAGCTTCGGAATCTACATTGTCGGTTTTCCTGTCAAAAACTAATGAGTAACTAGCGTGGATTAGCTGCGGTCATTAACCAAGGACTAAAACAAACCAACGGAACAAGAAATATTTCCTAACTTTCAATATCGTAAAACACATTCTCACTTGTGAAATGTAATCACTTGCTGTCTGGTTTTTAGATTTCTTTCATTTGAACAACCATATGCAGCACAGAAGTCCGGCATTGTCAATGCATTTGAGGTAAAGGAGCACCGTACAAAGATGGCGGCGGTTTTGACGCATTTTTAGGACCCCAAGGCGACATCTAGTGTATACTGTATACCCATGATGTTTGAAGCTGGCGCATGCTCTGTTGTAATGGTCACCTTAACCCTGTTTTGAGAAACTTTATTGTTTCCTGCTCAAAGAGGATTACTGTGTGGTGTAGGTTCTGCTCATCTGCTGTGACTATGTGGGACGGTTATTGACAAATATGCTGCTTACTTGACTGAAGAAACTCTCTCTGGAATTTAGTTGGATTCTATGTCACGGGCCTTAGCATCCAAAAGAGGGATAAAAGTTGGAACATTATCATTCCCCTCGTCAACCTACACATTCTTGTTCATCTTCAGATAAGACTGTTTTCTGTTTACTGGACTGTTTCTGACTTAATGCCCATTTGCCATATACTCATGCCTATGCTCATGGAAGACTTTTGGAGTTGTATTTATGTCAGGGCCGTAGCCAGCCTATTGAAAGAGAGGGTTCTTTTTTTTTTTCAAAAAGAGGACCTCCTTTTGTATTTAATTATGAGGTTCAAATGCTTCATTTTGGTGACCTTTTATGCACTAACTTGTGCTGGATTAGCTTGTCTGCTGGTATCTTAACGAGCACGCTTTTTGATGCATCTAAATTATTTACTGCATTGTTGTCAAATTGCTTCCTCATATACCACCTTTGTCAGTCCATACACAGTTCATAAGTTTAGAGACCACACTAACAACAGAATAGATTTAATGAACTTTACTGAAGTATTAATAATAATTATTTTCATCATTATTTCTTGACTCTCTGTCAATGCCTCTTTGCTTGTTGCTGTATTTGTCTTGGCACTTATGGATTTAGTACACTGGTCAGTTCCAATCTTCTTGGATGCAATTTGGAGAATATGTTACATGTTTCCCATGTAAAGAGCAACTTGCATGGTGTATTTAATCTATTTTGACTTATTTAAGGGAAACTTTGAGACAGAAAAGTTTTAACAAGCTAACCTAAATAGAAAAGGAAATGAATGTTTATATAATCGTAATAGTAATGAAATTACCTCCCTTACGTTGCCAGTAAGTTATGAAATTACCAAAATAGTACGCATACCTGCAAACTCACAAGAGGTGAAAAAGGTGACAAGGTTCGAAATAACCCCCCAATAGAAATATTGCTATTTCTTTTGTTTTTTGTCCGCCACAAGCCTTTCAAGTGCCCGTTTTCTTTCTTTGCGGCTTGAAGTGAGGGACGAAATAGGTGATTGCCTTATCTTGCTTCTGAATGCTGATTGGTCAAAAGACACGAGGATGATTGAGACGTGAGGCGTCATCTGCTTACTAGTGATTCACACTCCAGTCCAGTTGGTGGCAGTGAATGTACCAAAAGTTGGTTTGCCATCCACCATAAAAAGTCATTAGAAGTAGAGGCGCGAGGTATCAGCTTGATAGATGGTATACTTAGTGATGGCGAAGTGAAGCTTTCTTGAAGCAGTGAAGCTTTTAACCCAATTGTATCGGAAAAAGGTTCATTACTCGAAGCTTTTCGAATTAGAGCTCGATGAGGACCTCTGCTGGTGAAAGTGTTTAAAATTTAAAAAAGATCATGCTATTAAGCGGTGCACAAAGGGCTTTCAAAAGGCATGTTACACTCTCACTCACACTCTCATTTTCTACTGCTTATCCGAACTACCTCGGGTCACGGGGCGTCATCTCAGGCGTCATCGGGCATCAAGGCAGGATACACCCTGGACGGAGTGCCAACCCATCACAGGGCACACACACTCTCTCATTCACTCACACAATCACACACTACGGACAATTTTCCAGAGATGCCAATCAACCTACCATGCATGTCTTTGGACCGGGGGAGGAAACCGGAGTACCCGGAGGAAACCCCCGAGGCACGGGGAGAACATGCAAACTCCACACACACAAGGCGGAGGCGGGAATCGAACCCCCCAACCCTGGAGGTGTGAGGCGAACGTGCTAACCACTAAGCCACCGTGCCCCCCCCTTTTGGTACAAGAAGGATTTATTCAACTAAAAACATTAAATATAATCACTAACCTGGCATGTTTCCCCCCTGGCATGTTACACTGAATTGTATAATTGCCCAATGATGAGTGAGATTTAAGTTATAAATATAGGCTTCACAACAAAACCATATATATCCACCTTATTGGGCAAAATCAAATGAAAGTGTTCCCACATTTCAGAACGCGATCTTTTTGTAACAGGCTCCATTGACAACTCGCAACAATAAACTCTCCTAAACCCGCTACACAGTAATAGATTCCATGTAATACTCCAATACAACACACGAGGGCGTGCCGTGTGTCACGCACAGTTTTAAACCTTTGAATCAGATAACGAACCAGTCATGTTGGTTTGTGTGAAACGACGCTTCGGACGTCATTGGTCACGTGATTTTGCCAGAACAAATCAAGCTTCGATACAAAGCTTCAATGAAAATCGGTTCATTTTTTTGACACGCCTCGGAGCTTCGGTGTCACTGCTAACATCACTAGGTATACTACGCTGCGTCCAAAACCGCCGCCTAAGCACTACTTCGCCTAATTATTGGATGGAAGTAAGCGGTTTTGGACGCAGCTGAAAGAAGCACCCCCCAAACTAAAAACTCTTCTGATCTACACGATTCACACAAATGACATATTTTGATTAAAAAGCGACTAGTTTGCAGGTATGAGTACGTAACTGGACCGTACTTGGTTATCACGCGACGTTAGCAGGTCGTAGTAGCGACGTAGTGATTTGGTACTGCAATGGTAATGAAATTACCTCCCTATTACATAACAGTTACGTTGCCAGCTGGTAAGTACTGAAATTACCAAAAATTACCAAATAAATTACGTAACTAGTATGTCGTGTGTTAGCTGGGTAGGCATCGTAAATTAATTAATAAACTAATCATTCCAGATTCTAGAAGCGCACCGTAGGAGAGAACTTTCCATTGGCTCCAGACACACACACACACACACACACGTCCAGCTACAATAACATATCATATTAATATGAAACCGCAACCCAGAAGATTTGTCACAAGCATTGATTAAAACAATGATAAGAATAATCACATGAAGAAAAAAAAAGACTTAAATTCTGGACCTTTGGCAGTGAGGGGGGGGTTCGTTCAAACCACCCGAACCCCCCCTGGCTACGGACTTGTATATATATTTGTGTGGTTTGACGGGTTTTGGGATGTGGATATGTTAAACATGTAAATATTTTGAATACAAATGACGCAAGAAGCAAAAGAAATGATTCCCCCCTTTAAATTCTTATTAGATTACATTAGATTAGATTAGATTCAACTTTATTGTCATTACACATGTACAAGGCAACGAAATGCAGTTTATGTCTAACCAGAGTGCAATAGTAGTAAGTGCAGGATATACAGTTTGTACAAGATTTAAATAAGTTAAATAAGTGGTAATATGGAGTAATTTACAGTTGTGTGCGTACCATGAACAAATATACAGATTTACAGAAGGATATGTGCTGTGAGAAAATATATGGTTATTACTATAAACATTAATTTACAGATATGTATGTTCTATGAATATAATATACAAATGAATATATTCATTTGTGTATATATATATACTGTGAATATAATATACAGATGAATATACTGTTTATGTGCTATGAAAATAATATACGGATGTCTATTACTATAAACTAAAATTTACAGAGGGTATGTGCTATAAACAAAATATATTGTTATTACGATAAACAAGCAAATATACAGGAGGATATGTACTATGATCATAATATAATATATTGCTGTTATTATGAACAGAAATCAGGTGGGTATATACAATGGTAAGGTAATGGTGAGCAGCAATGCAAAAAAGAGCAAGTGTGCAAATAAGCATAATTTTGTGTAACAGTCCATTAGTCCAATTGTGGGGTGTGATTGAGCAAATGTACAAGTGATCAGAAATTTTAGTTTAGACAGTCCATTAGCGCAATGGGGGGTGTGTGTGTGTTTTTTTTTTGTTTGTTTTTTTTTGGCAGTAGAATGAAGGACAGTAGGATCAGCGAGTGGCCGAGTTCAGTAAAGAGACAGCTCTAGGAAAAAAGCTGTTTTTTAGTCAGCTGGTCCTGGTCCGGAGGCATCTGAAATGCCTGCCGGAGGGCAGAAGTGAAAACAGTCTATGGGCAGGATGAGAGGAATCCTTAAGAATGCTGCGAGCTCGACTCAGAGAGCGTTTCTTGTGGATGTCCTCCATGGCAGGAAGTAGAGTACCTGTGATGCGCTGGGCGGTTTTCACCACCCGCTGCAATGCCCTGCGCTCTGCAACAGAGCAGCTTCCATACCAGACTGTGAAACAGCTGGTTAGGATGCTTTCTATTGCACAGCGGTAGAAGTTCACCAGGATATCCGAGGAAAGCTGATTTTTATAGCATGAACAGTGCAAAGTAACTGAGACTGTTATAATATATGTATATTGTGTAATTAGATTTATAACTATAAACTAATATAGTGTTGCGGGAAAGTGTGAGAAAATACATAGAGTAAAGAACTACAGTTAGTGTAAATGTTTCCCAGTCAGTGTCTCACCCCGGGGTTCTTGCGCAGGGTAATGCTCCTCTCGGTCTGAGCTCCCTAAGAGAACCAGCACACAATGGAGTCCTCATCTAGTATCTCCAACTGGTACACACTCATCAACACCTACAGAGCACACACACGCAGACACACACAGCTAAACCACAGCACCCTACTACTATATAGTGTACAAACAGAGCTTACATGCACCTCACAAGTTGGGTGTGGCTTTGTGTTGTGGGTGTGGTTTACTGCAGTGGGTGTGGTTTTATGTGATGAAAGTAGCTCATTGCTGTGGGTGTGGCTCTGTGTGGTGGGTGTGGTGTACAGCTATGGGTGTGGCTTTACCTTTGCAAGAGCAGGCTAGTGTCTGTCATGCTCCATGAACACTTCCTACAGAGTGGAGAGACAGTGTGTGTGATCCTGAGCTCGCTATACATAGTTCTTAAACACTGGAGACCACTTCTTCAACAACTAAACACACACACACACACACACACACACACACACACACACTTTACCTGGCTTTATTTCATTTTATTTCCTGGCTTTAAGCAATCAAATACACAGAGCACTTTTTAGGTGTCTACAGCAATCATCTATAGTAATGTGAAAGAGAGAGAGAGAGAGAGAGAGACAGACACACAGACAGGCAGACAGAGACAGGCAGACAGAGAGACAGAGACAGGCAGACAGCGAGACAGGCAGAGAGACAGACAAAGAGACAGACAGGCAGAGAGACAGGCAGAGAGAGAAAGAAGGAGAGACAGACAGGCAGACAGACAGACTCACAGACAGACAGACAGTCTCACAGGCAGCAGTAGAGTGGAGTACTGGGCAGCAGTGATTTGAGCTCCTTGCTGTTGGAAAGGAAACTGCAGAACCACTTTAGTGAGAATCTGCATCACTTCCTTTAGAGTGATGTCATAGGCATACCTGTAAAATCACCATAATTACTGTTACTGATATTAGAGCTGATGATGCAAATGATCCAAAACGCAGCTGCACGGCTTGTTTTCAACCTGCCTAAGTTCTCACACACCACCCTGTAGCTGCACACATCAGATTTAAACACTGGTTGTCTATAAAGCCTAAAAACGGACCATCTCCCTCTTCCCTCAAAGCCCTTATCACTCCTCACACTGCACCTCACACCCTCAGACCTACAGCACTGCTCCACTGGTCCCATCTCTCAGGGTAAGAGGGAAGACTATTTTTTGTTCTGCACCGAGGTGGAGGAATAAATGTCCCCTAGACTGGATATCTTCAAATGATGGCTATATACCTACTTCGTCATGAGACAATTCAACTAGCACTTTATCCCCTGTTTGTTGGATATGTGTATTTATATATATGAGCTTTGAACAAAGTTTTTCGTCCCATGGTATCTAAAGTCTGTAGCCTAGTGAACCAGAGTTGATGTATTCAATGATAGAGACTTAAACACCTCTGTACATTGCTCTGGATAAGAGAGTGTCACATGCTGTAAATGTAAATGATATTAGAGTGGATGATATTAGAGCAGATGATACTCCTGTTTCACCACCCTGAGGGTTTTTATCACCCTTAAATCACAGCTACATCTTATTCCCTCTTTAATGACTCACTTGAGCGAGTTGATCTCCAGAACCAGATTGTCACAGCTGATGTTCTCCTCCAGACCTCGCTGCAGAGTGCAGAGAATCTCGCTCTGAAACACTGACACACACACACAGTTTATGTATAAAGTATACACTATCTTCTAGAAAGCTGTGTTCGATACCTAACTATTCATTCAACCCTAGCCACCGCGATCACCATGACAACAGTGTTACCTCCCAAATCACATTACACTACCTTCATAGAACAGTCTACATATTATAGATATTCTAAACCTGTAATATAGTTGTAAGTCCTTTGTGTCCGAGATGTACAGTTATTGTATGTTAGCTAATAAAAAATGTCTGCAACAGAGTGTGCGGTTACCATGACAACAGACCACCAAGAGCGAAGTGACACCAACACAAAGTGTCTACAGAGTACACCATAAACTGTATGTGAATACTGACAGTTACCATGGCAATAATCTGTTCGCATTGGCCATGTCCCAAACATAACGTTTCCTTCACTACGTGTCTAAAGAGTGCAAAATGCGCTGGCACTTAGGTTTCAGCAAGCAGTGTTTAAAAGAAACAGTCTGTGGTCATAGTAACCATGGCATGATGTTTCGTGATTTGGGACACAGCCCGAGTGTCAGTACCTTTAACAAAGTCAAGCTCGGGCGATTCAGATCGACTTCCAGGATCATGTGATCCTTCACTGGCCTTGCTCTCTGTCTCACTCTCAGGATCAAACTTTATAACCAGACCTGCTCGCGCGCACACACACACTATCACAATGCAAACACAGACCTTTCATTTACATGTGTGTGTGTGCGTGTGTGTGTGCATATGTCACCCCAAATGCACTGTGTTAGCTTCTACCCATCCACATCATCAATGCTGCTGTTCTTCCACAGGTAGCCCCGCCCCTCAGAGCCCACCTCAGCTGGGTTATACGCTAAAAACACCACAAACAAGTAAACAAAACATTTCTGTATCTGTTTGACTGATCTACCAGTCAGAGATATGAACTATTTTTAACCCCGCCCTCACCTATACAGGTGTGCGTATAGTCTTGTGAACCATACAGCTGTGTATCTTTTGTAGACTACAGAGAGAGGTGTGTGTGTGTGTGTGTGTACCCTTGTGTTTGACCTTGTCTTTATGAACACTGACGTCATTGTCATCTATCAGGAACTCATCCTTATCTTCATCTTCCTCCTCCTCGTCTGGGTGATGCAGAGACACAACCGTCCCCTCATGGAGAGACACGCCTGGCCCCATGACCACCTACCCCCAGGGTGTAAAGGTCATGGGATAATGTACAAGAGCTATACAGAGAAAATTATCATCAGAGGTGTGTTAGAGATGAGGAACAATAGTAATGTGTGTGTGTAGGTGCTCTGTGTGAGTGAGTGTGTGTGTGTGTGTGTGTGTGTGTGTGTGTGTGTGTGTGTGAGAGAGTGTATGTGTGAGTGTGGGAGTGTATGTGTGAGTCTGTGTGTGTTTGTGTGTGTGTGTGTGAGTATGTGTATGTGTGTATGTGTGTATGAATCCTTACACTATAAGCGAGTACACACTGTGGTTTGAGTGTAACTCTGTGTTTCACCTTCACTCCATCACAGATCACAGACTGACGAACCGTCACAACGTCACCAATACGAATCCAACAAATCGATCCAACACCACGCCATCACCTAGGAGACACACAGATGCACACACACATACATACACACACACACACATGTCAGAAAGAAAAACCCAAGCGAGAGTGAAACAGGAAGTGAGGGTGAAGCAGGAAGTGTTACCGATGAAACAGTTAGCCCCAATCACAGTGTTTGACAGACTGCAGTTGGCGCAGATCACCGTGTTTCGTCCAATTAGAACATTCTTCTCCATCAAACTGCCGTGTCCCAGGCTGACGCCCACTTCACGGTAAATGTTGTGGTGCGAGTGTGTGCAGCTCCGCCCCTCTTCATCTGAGAAGTTAGCTTCAGGGGTGATGGGATACGCCCAGTCGTACATGTGCAGGTTGGAGACGCGTGCGCCTTAGCCATCTTTACTCACATGTGGATCTGATTCCACAAAATCTAACAGGAAAATCAGTGAAAACAACAACACACTGCTACATGCTACTATAACCAGTTGTTTATTCATACAGTCTACTCTATACAAAAATGCTAACTCTGGCTAGCATGATGAAAATGTAGAATAAAGTTACTAGCATGTGAGATGTGTAAGTGCTCTGACCTCTTCGTTGACGAGAATCCCACGGACGAAGTCGTTCCTGGTCTGATAGTCGAAGTTATCAGTGAAGAGTTCAGCAACTTGAGGAATGTCATACACTCGTTATGTACAGGAGTGTGTGTTTGGTTCAGAGTAAACACACACCTGAGGGGAACAGATACTGAAATGGCAGTCCAGCAGATCATGACAAACCTCAAACTCATCACTGCGACTATGGAAAATGTTCTGTAATAAACAAACGAATCATTAAGTCTGAATCCACACTGTAGGCGTGTCCCATCCCACACCACGCCTCAGTCTAGATGGAGAGAGAGAGAGAGAGAGAGAGAGATTAAATGTACATGTTTATCATTTATAAAACACAATTAAACTATACTATATAAACCAACTATACTGTAATTACAGACTTGCTCACACACACTTGCACTAAGGGTTCCCTTAGCACATAAAAACATGTTTAAGAGGTCTTTTATCCCAAATGCTATTACATTTCTTAATTCCTCAAGCGACTGATAAAACAAGTGTAAAAATCTGAGATACTGTGATGTGATAATTTGATATTCTAATGGATATTGGTCTTTGTTTTTATGTTATTTTCCAGTTCCTTTTGTTTCTCATTTTCAAGTGATAGTGAGCCAAAAAAAAATTTCTACCTTGGTGGACAATAAAGACATACAACAGGACACAGCTGGTCTGCTAACAACTCAGGATGTTTATTAAAGTGCAGATTGTAAAAAAAGAAAGAAAAAGGCACAGGAGTTTCAGTTGGATCAGAACCCAGAGGAGAACTCTTCATGGTTCTCCAGTGCGCTCTGTCCCGATTACTTCACTCCGGATCAAACCGTCAGCCCTTACACACTCAGTGTGGAGGATAAGTAGAACACAAGAGCAGCTGAAATCCCTTTAATAAAACACTGCTCAACTCCAGGTTCAACAGTACTAAATACTTACCAGAACCTCTCTGAACCTTTTTTAATCAGTGTGTGTTGTGTGTTTTTATAATCATGTGTGTTGTGTTTCTAATCAGTGTGTGTTGTAATGTTAAGTAAAAGGGAACATTTAAAAAAAACTTTTTTTTAAAAATTGCATCCACAACATGAACTTTTTTTAACATGAACCTTTTATTGATTTAAAATTTCAATTAATAAAACAATAATAATGTTGATAATTTAAAAAAACATTTAAAAAAAAATAAAACGATTCCCTTAAAAAAAACAACTCATTTTTCCCCTCTTCCTTTATAGAACTAAAATAAAAAGGGCTAAATGTAAAAGAAAATCAAAAATACATAAAATAAACCTGAAGGCACAAACGATGTTTTGCATCCTGTCACTCAGCCGCCTCCTTAGAATGTCCAGCTCTGTGCGTGCCGACAGGGGATAAGAAAAATAAGAAAGAAAACAAGTCCATAAATCAGATGTTCCTTCTGAAAACTATATATACACCTTTATGACTGAAAAAGCAATAATGCTGCAAAACTCAACAAGGAAACCAGAGCAAATTAAGAAAGCGACTTCGAAGGTGATGCAGAAGCAGGTCAGCCACTTGACGACTACCTCTGCGCTCCGCATCACCTTGATAACATTGGTCACGGCGCCCAGCATCATGTCCAGATAATCCACCTGGTTATCAGCGGCAACCATGCCGACAACCACCTTTTTGCCGCCGACAACCACCTTTTTGCCGCCGACAACCACCGCCTAAGCTGATGAAAAAATAAAATTTATAAAAAATTTATAAATTAGGCCATCCTTGAAAATATTCTTGTTTGCCGTAATCTGAACGACCCTGTCAATTTAGGACAGACTCATTTTTTTTTTTTTTTTTTGCTTAATTTTAAATTTGCGTTAAGACCGACCAATTTTTTTTTTACTCTTCAAACAACTAATACAAAAGCAATAAAATAATAATTATATTTCAGTAAGTATTGTCAGGGTTCCCACTCTTTTTCAGAGATCATTTTCCAGGACTTTTCCAGGACGTTTCAAATTTAGGAAAAAAAGACAAGGATCACAGATTCACGGCCTAAAGTAGTATGTTCTTCTCTCCAGAAGTCTTAAAAACAACGTACGCTTTATGGCTATTACTTAACTATAAAATTAGAAAAACACCAGATACCCACACACAGAGCTCTTTCAAACGAGTCATTCAAAATACGTATTCATTTAGGAATAAAGAAAATGACGGTATTTATGATGATATTCACTTTCACGAACCATTCGTTAATAAATGCCTACTCAAAGAAACGCCATTGTATGTTGCTAAAAAGGAAGTGACAGGAGTGATCCTATGGTTAGTGAAGGATAGAAAGGAAGTCACTTAACTTCTTGTTTAGTGAACTGTTGCAAAAATCAATATCACATTTGCAAACGTGTTTTTAAGTTTATATAAGTAAACCTATTATAGGTTACCAGCCTTCGCCTTACTGTATATGTTTACAACACTAGTCTGTGCTGCACTTTGAGCATGCAAATAATTGTTCAATGTATGCTTCACTGTGCATCCCGTCAGTAGAATATCTAATTTTGACTTCTTACAGTATATCGCCCATAAAACAGGTTTCGGGGACTGTGTGGATGGATTACTTTTAAAGACAATTTGTCATGTGAATGAAATTTCAACAATTATAAAATAAAAAGGCCGCACATATTAATACCCTTTCCTTTCTCAGGCCAATGCCGTCATGCATGCTTTAGTTTGCTGTGCATTCCCCTTGCACATGATATTCAGATTAACAAGGTTGATATAACATGCTTACCCGTCACCATTTGCTGAAAACATTCGAGCACTTAAACCATTCCTAGCACCTGAAACCGCCAACACAAGACAGCGTCATCCGTCACAGCGAGATTAAACAGCATAACAAAAAAACGTCAAAACTCAGCGTCCCTGAACAGAGCGCTTTCTGTTACTAACGTTAATTGTTTCGACCAGTTGTAAACTGTTCTTTAAATGATCAAGAACATTTATAATAATAATTTAATAATTAAGATAATAAAGTAAATAAAAATAAATAAAAATAAAATAATTTTCCAGGACAACAAGATTTTTTCCAGGACAATTTATGTTTTCTCTCATTTTCCATGTGTTTTCCAGGACTGGAACATTGGTCATTAATTTTCCAGGATTTCCAGGTTTTCCAGGACGCGTGGGAACCCTGAGAAGGCTTGGAACAGCTCATGATCCAAAGCTTATGTAACCTTTGTCTTAGGTTAATGTAACTAATACCTAATTTAAGTATTAAGAAATTAAAGCTGGGCTAGTATCAGAAGCTCTAGATATGACAATGGAGCCTGAAATAGTAAACGGTCATCAGAACAGACAACACAAAACAGATAAATTCGAAAATTGTATTATACAAAATGAATGGCAGTTATTTACATTCCCTGCCTACCTAAGCCGGCTTCCTAAGTGCACAGCACACAATAAACTCAAAACAAACCTCAAATTAAAAAAAAAAAAAAAATAGATAGATAGATAGTAGATCGACTGGTAAATAGAGTAGACTGGTTTCATGTATATATATATATATATATATATATATATATATATATGAGAAACCAGTCTACTCTATTTACCAGTCGATCTACGTTCCTACCCTCACCTATGGTCATGAGCTTTGGGTCATGACCAAAAGGACAACATCCTGGATACAGGCGGCCGAAATGAGTTTCCTCCGCAGGGTGGCTGGGCGCTCCCTTAAAGATAGGGTGAGGAGCTCAGTCCATGGAAGTTCTTGGTGTGTGGGTGTGTGTGTTTCCTAGAGTATGTTCTCTTCACTACCTGGGTAGGTTTACGTGTGTTCTTATCTGTATCACAAATGAAGGCACGGGATGATGCTGGTTCCAAAGATGCCACTCTTGATCCATTCACTTCTGCGGTTGGTCTATCCCGTTCTAAAAACCAATCTATACATACAGTACAGAATGCATTAATTACAATTGCCTCATTTCTGTTCAAATCTAATCATCTGTTCTCCATTCAAATGCCAAATCAAATAACCAATTGTAAAAGGTTATAAATACTCTAATCTCTATGCAAATTAATAGGCACACATCACACCACATAACATAAGTCAGTTCCAATAAACAACAATCTTTCATGTACTTCCATCTCAATGTACAAAAATAAATCACAGGATTTCAAAAACCTATTTCTGAAACCAGATATTTAGGTTTTTTCCTTTTTTCATCTATTTTTCCATCTTAACATTTTAACCATCACATTTTAACATTTATTCTTTAGCTATTTATTCTACAGCTAAGATAAACTTCTGCTCCTCATATACATCAAACATGTATATTCACAATTCAATGAACTAAATCACCCTTATTTTAAACACATGTATATTAACTTTTAAGTCAACAAAACAGTATGAAGGCACCTTTAGCGGTGTAAACACTATTAAAGATCTGCTACAGTGGTGTCTAACTTAGCTGAGCTAGCATAACCATCCTTACCGGAGGTATCTTGAGAAGTTTGCTGCCATGCGGCTTAACTCTCCCTCACACAGCTTTTAACCTAATGGACAAACAATATTTCAATATACAGTATGAAATTCTTCTTTTAATTTATGTGCTTTAGAGGATATTTCACATACCAGTCCTTGTTTGATTTCTAGCAGTCTTTACCAGAGGAAAAGCGTGTTTGTTTCTTAAGTGAATTCCCGGGGGTTTATGCGCCACCCGCAGGCAGAGTAGAGAGTTGCACTCCGGTAACCTTGTGTGGGTTACACTTACATCATCATCTGTAAGACATAGTGGAGGCAGTGTAATGGCATGGGCATGCATGGCTTCCAGTGGCACTGGGTCACTGGTGTTTATTGATGATGTGACAGAAGACAGAAGCAGCTGGATGAATTCTGAAGTGTATAGAATATACTGTCTGCCCAGATAAAGCCAAATGCCGTAAAGTTGATTGGACGGTATTTCACAGTACCGATGGACAATGATTCAAACCACACTGCAAAAGCAACCCAGGAGTTTTTTAAGGGAAAGGAATGGAATATTCCGCAATGGCCGAGTCAATCACCTGATCTCAACTTGATTGAAAGTGCATTTGCTGAAGGCAAAACTAAAGGCAGAAAGTCCCACGAACAAACATCAACTGAAGACAGCTGTCAAAGCCATTGCACGCCTTTTGAGACTAAGTAGGAAGGATAAAACAAATTCACCTGCAACTGTGAGTGAACAAGAGGAGACAAAACATTTGATCCTAAAGGGAGTGCAAAAGCAAGTCCATCAGAAGGAGATAGATATTTTGAACCTAGGAAAACAACTTCCAGGCCATAATAAATTACACTCATTCAAACATCCTTTAATTATTCCCAGAGAACATCACATAAGCAAATTAATAATTGCAAACATTCATGAAAGAGCGAAGCACCAAGGAAAGGGATTCACAATCAATGACATCAGGTCTTGTGGCTATTGGATACCTGGAATAAACAGAGCTGTCACTTTATTCATCCACAACTGTGTAACTTGTAGAAGGCTAAGAAAATCTGCTGAAGGTCAAAGGATGAGTGATCTCCTACAGAACGTGTGGAACCTTCCTCACCTTTTACGTACTGTGGTATGGATTGCTTTGGTCCTTTCATTACTAAGGAGGGCAGAAAGCAACACAAAAGGTTTGGTCTGCTTCTGACCTGTTTTTGTTCAAGAGCTATTCACATTGAGATGTTAGAAGACATGTCTACAGATGCATTCATCAATGCCCTACGATGCTTTATTGCTATTCAAGGCACAGTGAGACAAATTCAATGTGACCAGCGTACCAATTTCATAGATGCTAAACATGAACTGAATTCTGCATTACAGGAGCTTGACCCTGAAAGACTTAGTGTTTTTCTTGCTGACAAGCAATGTGACTTTATTTTGAATGCTCACCATTCCAGTCATGCTGGTGGGGTATGGAAGCGGCAAATCAAAACTGTACGTAGTGTTCTAAGTTCAACCGTATCACTTTCATCAGGCAGACTTAGTGATGCTTCATTGCACACTTTGTTTTATGAGGCTATGGCAGTAGTCAACAGTCGACCCCCTAACTGTGGATAACCTGAATGATCCTAAGAGTTTAGAACCGCTCACACCTAACCCACAAAGACTATTTCATACATCTGTGGTGCAGCACTTTAATACACAACGGACAAACTCCTTCCTACGGGAGCTGGTGTACGGTATTTGAAAAAATATGAATTCCACAATTCTGTGATATCATACAAATGCACTTTAATGTCACAATTAATTCATTCATTAATAATACATTGTGAGTTAGTGTGACTGTGTACTAAATTGCAGCTGTGAGAACTCTTAGCTGTGAGAAAAAAGATTCAGTTGTGATAATTATAAAATAAAGAAGTATTTGGAATATTTTCTCGTAGCTGAAACAAGCTTCCACAGCTATAATTTAAATATTTCTTACCATGTTAAAAAGAAAAAAAAAAAAAACAAACCCTGATGTTGGTCAATGTAATATCAAGCTCTTTATATTACAACACCAGAAAGTCCAGTAGGATTAAAAAACATCCAGATCTGCAATGTTGTGAGAAAACCTGCCATGTACAAACCTACAACTCATCATGAGAGAATGTTCAGAATTTACCTGCTAAAAATGACAGTTTTCTCACACACCAGTGAACGTTTACACATCTCTAAAGTGGAAATTAATTTGCTCCTGCACTAATATCCTCTAAGCCTGTTAGCTTTATCCTCTCTTTAAAAAGCACAATCTGAAGTATAAATGTTGAGGTTTTCAGATGACTGACTCCCAAAATCCTGTTCATTTCCTCTATTTCACACAGAAAATAGAACATTTCCTCTGTTCCTGAACACAGAAGTATTAAAAAGTAAAGGCCAGAATTCTTTTATGTAATCCATCACTCCTCATAGTCTCTGTTCTTCGTATAGAGTCATGCAGGTATTTAATATTCAATGTGACCTAGAATAGAAACCTGAATAAAAATCACACGGTCAGGCCGAACGAGAGCCTGTAAGCCATCTCCACAGGAACCTCCGGCACCGAGTCGTGGTAACATACGTAGAACTCCTGAGGAACGCGTTCTAGCATCATCCGCCTGCAACACAGACCAGTGACACACAGGTTGTAAGTTCCGATTGAAAACCTACTCTGCAGCCAGATGCACCGGCTAAACATAAATAACATCGTATATATGGGTGTAAAATTGATGCTACACCAATAAAACTAGCATAGAGTATAATTTGTGTTGCACCACAGACACATAAGGTAAAATATTGTACCAGAAAAGAGGAAATGAACTACAGATCTTAAGATTCCTTCATATGTGCCATTGTCCGGTCATTTTATCAGTCTGTAAACTAAAACTTTCAATCGACTGCTGATGTTTTTCTTGCGTTTTCTGCACTGAAAACAATTTGCTTATTCATTTCCATTAGATTCATCAGTACTAACAATAAACAAAATGCCTGAGTGCAGCATTAAAGTAACCAAAGTGAAAAAGCGCTGCTAAAGATTTCTTCATATATGTACAAGAAGAAAAAGAATAGAAGACAGTTGAATCGGTCAGCATTTATGAGCTTCTCTAAATCTGCAGTCATTCCTTCAGAGACAGGACTGTTTTGTAGAGGAAGGAGTCTGAGCTTGTAGTCAGCTGTAGGTCAATTTTAGTCAAATACCAATCGTTGGAAGGTTGGAATATACAAAAATCCAAGCTAAATTACACGTTTTAGTGCAGCAGTTAGGAAATATAGAAACTTCGATAACCCAGTAGGTCATAGTGGGAGCAGGTTTCTTTTGGTCCGTCCAGTTCTCGGGTTTACACTGGAACAAAATGCCATGTTCTTTAACTGGGCCAAGGCCTAGAGAAGAGTGTGACCTGTCAGCTCCTCGCATGTCCTGCTACAATATACACACATACACGCCATGCATACATGCCCACACACAAACACACAGAAACACACATGCACAGACCCAAAAACACACATACACACACACATATGCATACACACATACACACACATACACACACACCCAAGCACACACATACACACACCCAAACACACACATGCATACACACACATATACACACACACACACACACACACACACACACACACACATACACACACACATTTACAGTACACTCCACACATACACACATACAGAAACACACACACAAAACCCAGTGTCCAGTAACACATGACTAGAATTTCAGGTTATGCCTTAAAAGGAAAATTATTTCAGGTGATAATGAACACACCCACATGTTTAGAAACACACAGACACACACACCAACCAATGCAAACCTAAACACTGAAACACACACTTACCGGCAGGCTTTGCTGGAAGATGTGGCAGATGGACAGGCAGCAGTGGTAGAAGTTGCGGATGAGTTGAGGGTGGTGTGTGGGTGTGTGGGTGTCTCCATCAGAACATAGTGAAAGAGTGTATTCTCCAAACCTGCCGTGAGCCTGCATACACACACACACACACACACACACACACACACAGATAGAGACACACAGAGAGACACACACAGAGAGACAGAGAAAGAGAGAAAGAGAGAGAGAGAGAGAGAGAGAGAGAGAGTCAATTTTTCAATGCACTACCTCTAGCACAAAATGCCTACGCACACCACATAGCTTTAATAATCCTGCACACAAAAATGATTTCTTTGTTTATTTCCTAAAACCGGTGCACACTTTTTTGTTACTTCAGGAAGATTTTATTTCGGATTTTATAAGGATGAATTTAAATAAGACATGGTCTTTTTCACACAGACTCACTTCAGAGTATATACTGTACAGTATATACACACACACACACACACTCTCATACCCACATACATGTATACACACATACATGCACGCACATACACACACACACACACAGGTAACGTTTAAATAATTGCACATCTGGAGTGCTGAAAGCAAAATACCAGCCAACATGCACTTAGAATAGAATGTCTTTATTTATTTTGAAATAGTTCAATTTCCCTTCGCTATTTCATCAAATAAAAAAGGCACAAAATAATTGAACCTGGTTGAGTTCATTAAATTTAGTTTAATACCCGTGGAGCAAAAGCCAACTTTCAGGGCATACAAAGGGTTCAATAACAACTAAAAGTGTAATGAATTCATTCTGGTGTCACTATCAAGAGCAATAATGATACGTGACACAACAACAAAATCCTTTCTGAGATAGAAAAAAAGATGCAGAAGAGTTAAAGCTGCTCCTCAGCAGGGCAGCTGAAGAGAACAGACACGGAACAAAACCAGAGTCAGACACAGAGGCTCTGATCAGTTATAAACTGATCATAAAGGAACTGAAAAAGCTACTGAAAATCACACACACACACTACGAGAATGAAATATCTGACTTTGTGTTTTCAACGTATTTGATGTATTTACCAATCCATAAGGAATCCATGAAGAATGCACACATTTCATAATTTATATAATGTAAATAAGTAAGTAAGTAAGTAGCTAATCAAAGAAAATAGATATATAATATAACGATTAAAATAAATATGCTTAAAACAAAGAACTCATTATTTAATATTTTGCATGTAGGATAAGAAATAAAAAAAATTGAAATTTCATACAAAAATGAAATAAATAGTCAAATAGTTGATAAGCATGTATTTTCCTTAGTTATTGTTTGTAGTCTCAGAGCCAGCGCATGGTGGGTAAGTAGTCTAGGAAGAGGTTCCCAGAGATGTTGGACGGGGAGGAGCCAGGGCTGTCACTCAAACAAGAGGGTTGGATTATACTCTGGAAGAACAGGCAGAAGAAATGATCCAGACAAGGAGCATTCTCCAAGTTGCTGAAGGCCCTACAGAGAAACAGGGAAACATTTGATTTCTCTGGATTTTTCCAGTACTGTAGTGGTGGTGGAGGTGGAGGTGGAGGTGCAGCAGGTAGCTTTTGAGCCTCCCTGGATTGCACAGTGCCCTGTGATGGCTTGGTATCCCATCCCTGGTGTATTCCCACCTCCTGTGCAGCATTTCAAATTTTACAATTTTGTGAATGTTAAATTTGCCACACCGTATAAACCGAGCTTTAGCAGTTTAATGTTGTCATTATAGTTACATTTAACAATGTTTTCCACTACAAGCTTTTCCCAGATTTATTTAACTTTATGGACTTTATATGTCCAGTTTTCTGCTAAATTCCTCCCATTGCCACATCGAAGCAGCAAAAACCACACAAATATACTAAACCACACAATTACAACTGCACAAACTCTCTCATTCTCTCTGCCCTTTGTCCCACCCATCTGTGCACAGAAAGTGAAAAACAAGAATAAAATATAACTACAAACAGGAAATGAAAATGAAACAAATAGGTTATTGTTTGTGTAACATGCATGCAAACAGCACTGACCTGTGCAGGGAGCCGTACATGACCCCGAGAGTTCACACCAAACCCTTTATAACAGTCTGCAGATGCAGCAATGGCACCCTGTAGGACGATACACATCACTGAGAAACACCACACTGACACCAATGTTTTGCGACTAGAGTAGTGACAACTGTCCAAGGTGTCAGGGTGTGTTCAGGGTGAAGAGGTGAATATGCTAGACCTAATTTCAATTAAACCGGACGACTAAAAATTCAAACATTCCTTAAAAGTATTTAATTCTAAATCATATCATAACTCAATAACAGAAGCGGGTCGGGGCTCCTGGGTGCTGATGCTGGATTAAGAAAAAATTTCAAGATGGCCGGTGGACATCAAACAAAGGTCTTTTAATTTAGCCCAGTACGTGAATGTCAGCTGTATTTTATTGTGAGTGCTTAGTGGGTAGTCATCGTTTCAGGCACAACTTTAAACCTTTATGTATGAGAATTAACTTACCTGTCAGCAAGCAGACCGATCACCAGCAGATTCTCTCCTTCCTTCCAATAACCCACGTGGACCAATTGGTTTTTGAGCACCAGGGAGGAACCACACACACACACATACACACACACATACACACACACACACACACACGCACACACACACACACTATAACCTGCTTCAACATTAGACAAGTAGTAATCATTTAATGTTGATTGTGTGACCCGCCATGTTGATACGATGTCAAATACTGAGCTTAGTGTTAGAGGGGGTTTATGAGCGAAGAGCTTCATTCAAATGTAACGTGTTTATTTATGAATAACTAAAACACAAGGTACATTAGTTTGAATATATCAGTAAAGTCATTAGGAACGACACTTCTATCTGGTGATCCATTCTACTACATTATTAATAAAACAATGACACTGACAGTAAATTATATTTAGTTCAAATAATTGTGATTAGTTCATTATGCAACAGTAGTGGAAGGGCAACAACTGTGTGCTTTAACTCTCTTCATTTGAATATATTGTCTTCTGGTAAAGTAGGTTCCTGACTTTTGTATACTATCTGCTTAACTCACTTTGTTCTAGAGTAGTGTGATTTGAATTGTTATATTCTATATCATTGTTGATTTTTATAGTGTTGGTCCTTGTTGTTCTCTCAGCTGATTAATCAGGAGTAGTTTCAGTCTACCTTAAGGTGTGAATTGGGGGCAGGGCTTACCTATTTAAATTGAAGGTTCTCCACTACAGACACTAGCGTCTGTAGCGGTTTGTAAGTATCTCTCTCTCTCTCATTGTAAACTTAGTGTCTAATACTGTTTTGCTATATTTTACCATACCTTAATTCTCACTCTTGTTTGACTGCAAATATGTGCCTTAAACCCATCTCTGTACTCAATTCCTACACTCGCAGATGCTCTCGTCCACAGAGCAGAGGTCATAATCCCAGTAACCTCATCTACCCTCCTCTGTTGTGTAAGTCTCAAACAGTGGTGGTAGGTGGGCTCTGGAATTGCCAGTCTGCTGTGAAAAAAGCTGATTTTATCTCTGCTTTAACTTCCCATTACTCCTTTGATTTTCTTGCGCTAACAGAGACCTGGATATCCCCACAGAACACTGCTACACCAGCTGCTTTATCCTCTGCCTATGCTTTCTCTCACTCACCAAGAGAAACAGGCAGGGGTGGTGGTACAGCTGTCAAAGAAATGGTGCTTTACACCTCTCCTCTTGTCTCATTTAACCATCTCCTCTTTTGAATTCCATGCCATTTCAGTTACCTCTCCAATTAACCTTGTTATCATTGTTGTTTACCGCCCTCCTGGTCCCCTAGGTGACTTCCTGGAAGAAATGGACACACTGCTTAGTGCTTTCCCTTCTGATAGCTCCCCCCTGACAGTGCTTGGTGACTTCAACCTCCCCTCTGACAAGCTACATTCTTCTTCCCTCCTGTCTCTTCTCGACTCATTCACACTCACACTCAACAGCTACATCCCCACACACAAAGGAGGCAATGTGCTGGACCTGGTTTTCACCCGTCCTTCTCCAGCTACAGACGTGACTGCTACCCCACTACACGTCTCTGATCATCACCTGGTATCCTTCACCATCACTCTCCCTACCCTACCTAAAACTACCTCTCACCCCCTCGCTCTTACCCGCCGCAACCTTTACTCTGTCTCCCCTTCTTCTGTAGCTTCTGGCACTCTTTCTTCCCTTCTTGATCCTGAGTCTTTTTCCTCACTGCCCTTGGACTCGGCCACAGATACTTTCCTCTCATCTCTTTCCTCAACTATGGACTTCCTCTGCCCTATGTCCACTAAACCCAAGAAAACTTCTTGTTCTGCTCCTTGGCTTTCAGATGTGCTGCGCAACAATCGAAGAGAGCTAAGATCATCAGAGAGAAAGTGGAAGAAATCACAACTTGATGCAGATCTTGATTCTTACCGAACACTCATGGCCAAGTTCTCCTCAGATGTGACTTCTGCCAAGACTTCCTTCTACAAGGAAAAGCTTGAAGCTTCCTCACATGACCCTCGGAAATTCCAAAACATCATCTCTTCTCTGCTCGACCCCCCGGCTCCACCTTCCTCATCCTCCCTGACTGCAGAAGACTTTGCTTCTTTCTACCAGGAGAAGATTGAGGATATCTGCCGGACCTTCACTTCAGCCCCGTCTGCACTTGCATCTCAGAGTATGGATTCCCCTACACCTTTGTTGTCGCATTTCTCAACTGTAACAGCAGAAGAGATTCTAAAACTCATCCAGTCTTGCAATCCTACCACCTGCCCATTGGATCCACTCCCTTCCACTATGCTCCAGACCATCTCGCAAGACCTTCTGCCCTTCATTACCACTATCGCCAATAGATCCATAGCATCTGGTCAGGTACCAACTACTTTCAAGAGAGCAAGGGTTATTCCCATCCTGAAGAAACCTGCTCTGGATCCATCAGACATCAGTAACTACAGACCGGTATCACTTCTCTCGTTTCTTTCAAAAATTCTTGAACGCATTGTCTTTTAATCAACTGTCTGTCTATCTCTCACAGAACAACCTCCAAGACCCCAACCAGTCTGGCTTTAAAGCAGCTCATTCCACAGAGACAGCCCTTTTAGATGTCTCTGAGAAACTACATGCTGCTAGATCAGCCAATCTCTCATCCGTCCTTATCCTCCTTGACCTTTCAGCAGCGTTTGATACGGTCAACCATAAGACTCTCTTAGCCACCCTCAGGAGTCTTGGGATTTGCGGATCAGCTTGGGAATGGTTCGCTTGCTACCTGGAAGGACGCTCATATCAGGTAACATGGAGGGGAGTGACATCTGCTCCACGCAGACTCTCCACTGGCATCCCACAAGGCTCAGTACTTGGTCCTCTTCTTTTCTCCCTGTATACTCACTCTCTTGGAGAAGTTATTTCCTCACATGGGTTCTCTGACCACTGCTATGCTGATGATACACAACTTATCTTCTCTTTCCCACCCGCAGATGCCACAGCTTCTGACCGGATCTCTGCATGTCTGGCAGAAATTTCATCATGGATGACTGCTCATCAGTTAAAGCTTAATCCTAGCAAAACTGAGCTGCTCTTCATCCCAGGTGATTCATCCCCAGGTCATGATCTTGCTATATCCTTGCACAACGATCTGATCTCCCCTTCAGCCACAGCTCGCAACCTTGGGGTAACCATGGACAATCAACTGTCCTTTTCCTCTCATGTTGCTCATGTCGGTTTCCTCTCTACAACATTAGAAGGATTCGACCATTTCTGTCCACACCGGCTGCTCAGGTACTTGTTCAGTCTCTTGTCATTTCTAGACTGGATTACTGCAACGCACTGCTGGCAGGTCTACCTATGAACGCAATCCGTCCTCTGCAAATGATCCAAAATGCAGCTGCCCGGCTTGTTTTCAACCTGCCAAAGTTCTCGCATACCACCCCGCTGCTGCGATCCCTCCACTGGCTTCCGGTAGCTGCACGCATCAGATTCAAAACACTGGTGCTGGCCTACAAAGCCAAAAATGGACCAGCTCCCTCTTACCTCAAAGCCCTCATCACTCCTCGCACTGCACCCCGCACCCTCCGATCTACCAGCACTGCTCGACTGGTTCCACCATCTCTCAGGGTAATAGGCAAGTATACTACAAGACTCTTCTCTGTACTGGCACCAAGGTGATGGAATGAACTTCCCCTAGAGGTCCGGACAGCTGAGTCACTGGATATTTTCAAGCGGAGGTTGAAGACCTACTTATTCAGGAAACACTTCAACTAGCACTTATTTCCTTATCTTTCGCATTAAAAAAAAACAAAAAAAAAACTTTGACACTTTTTCATTGTAACTTTGAACAAATGTTTTAAACTCATGGTATCTTAAGTATGTAACTTAGTGAGCCAGCATTAATGTATTCAATGTTTAGAGATTTAAGCACCTATGTACGTCGCTCTGTATAAGGGCGTCTGCCAAATGCTGTAAATGTAAACAACTGATTTATTGATCATTTTTTGGAGAGAAGGAGAATAAAGGGTATGTTTGAAATGTAAAGAAGTAGTGATGTTACCTGACGATCTGTTCTCCAATGAGGTTCACCGTGAGACACAGCACATGGAAGATCACTGCTTTCAGCTGTGCTGCTGCCTCAGACACTGGGTACTGGTACAAGATCTCCTGCTGCGCAGACACAGTTAAACACGTCAGTACAGAGACACCAGAGCAAAACGTCTATTTGGGTCTGAGTCTGGATAAGAATTAAAACAGAGCTAGTGAATTCAAGATTTTAGTGTGGGGGAAGAAAGCAAAACAATCAAACTCAGGATGAATATGAATTTTAAGACTCAAATGGCTTAGCAAGGGATCTCAGGCTCGGTCAGTAAAAGAGACCATGCCACACATACTGTACTGTATATCAATCTACATTAGCTGTGTAGCTAATAACAAATAAAATGTTTTGTTAATGTTGTAGCTAAATGATGCCTTTAATGATAAAAGAATGATTTAAAAATATCACCATAACTCTGGTTCTGAATGTAGTAAGATAAAAAATATGGTTTCAGAGAAAAAGACAAAGAACTTCTATTAGAGAATCTCTGATCTTTAAATAAAGGGGAATGAAATATGAAGTAATGCTGATTTATTCAGAGAAGATGAAAATGTGGGGACCGTCTTTTACCGAGTTCTGATTAGTATGTCTAACAGGACACCAGGCTTTTAGAAACCTGAAGGAAACGTGTGTGTGTGTGTGTGTGTGTGTGTGAGAGAGAGAGAGAGAGACCATAAAATAAGAACGGAACTGAAAAAGAGAATGTTATAGGGTCTCAGTGGAACACAAGAGAACACAAAATAAAAATTAAAATGTGTTTGGACTGGTTTGTCGATAGTGAGCGCGGAAATACAGGTGATAAGCGGTTTTATTAAGCGAGTCATTGAGTCGTTCATTCAAACGATTCGTTTATACGGCCGATTCATCAAGAATGAGACAGATGTTTGTAAATGGGTCATTGAATATTTGACTCAACCGATTCGTTCAAATCACTGAATCATTCAAAACACGATTGAGTGTTGCTGTGAGATGCGCTATGCCGTGATCTTTGTTTGGATTCATCAGATCTATTTTCGCTGCTAAAATAGACCAAAACAGTCAATATTTCGTCTAAAATGTAAGTGACTTAAACTGTAAAACCCGAGCCTACTTATTTATTTATTTACTTATTTGTTATGTTTGCTGTCTTGTAAACATATCGAAATATGACTGAAAAGACAAGATCAGGGCTTTTGGTGTTTTTGGAGACTTTTGTGGTGTTTGGAGACTCGAAAGCACGAATCACTCTGCAGTTAGGCCTACTGTGCTCAACGAGCAGCGGGTGCTGCCGTGAGCCCCTCTCCCGTCCAAAAGCACTCACAGGCGGTCAGTCTCTCAGTAGCCTCGCGCTGCAGTCAGAGCAGAGAGGAGACACACACCCCTCCGCGTCCAGGCTGCAAATGAATTGCGCATGCGCATGGCCGCCGCCGTTCCCGCCCTGGTTTACAGAGCGGGGTGTAAATGTAAATGTTTCTTCACTTTTTCTCACACAAAAATAAATCACTGCATTTAAATTGACTCACGACATCGATCTCCATTCACTCTAGTCTAGTCTCTTGCCAAGTTCGCTTGTGCCAGCTCTCGTTAGTCTGTTATCATCAATCTATATAATAATAATATCTATCTATCTATCTATCTATCTATCTATCGATCTATCTATCTATGCAAGGTGGTAGTTATTGTTTGTAATCTTTTTTTTATCACCTGCTACAATTTAATGCAGGACTTCATTCCCCACACTGCACTGTGTAGTTATTAAAGTTTGCTCTGATTTGCCTCACTGCATCTCACCTTTCTTCATGTTTTTGTATTTCTGAGTTCAGAGCATTTGTAAGGTCTGGTATATAGTTTGCGTGTGACATGTGTGCCTTTGACAAAAGAAGACTGTACCGAAACCATTCACATGGCTGAATCGGGGAGCAAAGTTGCAAACCGTGATCCATAGCTGTGAGAGTGACTCCGTGTGTGTTAGCAAAGAAATGGATTTTTTTTGTAAATAAAGTGACATTTTAATAAAGCGTTAATTTTCCCTATTTATTGAGAATTTTTGAAAACATTGTTTATGTGATGATTATAAAGAAAAAACCTGACCCTCACCAGACCCACGATGTTGTGTGTGTTGTAATGTGCAGAAAGTGAACATTTAAAAAAAAACATTTTTTAAAAATTGCATCCACAACATGAACATTTTTTAACATAGACCTTCTTTTATTGATTTAAATTAGTAATAAAACAATAATAATGTTGATATTTATAAAAAAAAAATTTAAATAAAACAGTTTCCTAAAAAAAAAAAAAAAACAATATAGTAAGATCTGTCTGATTAGTTTACTCTTTATTTACAATTTTTAAATTTAACCCAAAAGAAAACACCCTGTTAAAGTCTTTTATTTGTTTTATAAGATGGAGACACTGAAGAATCTCTCTGAGAGTCACAATAAGTCAGCAGCAGTTATATACACAGTCATTTTTCCCTCCTTTTGTACAACTAAAATAAAGAGAGCTACATGTAAAATAAAATCTAAAACACTTCAAATAAAACTGAAGGTACAAACGAGGTCTTGCCTGCTTTCATTTAGACGCCTCCTTAGAATGTTCAGCTTTGTGCATGCCGACAGGAGATAAGAAAAAAAAGAAAAAACAATTTTAAAAATAAATAAATCCCCCCCCCCCCCAACTAAAATGAAAAGTCCAATGTGTGAAACAAAATCTAAAATAGTTAAAATCGAACTGCAGCAAGCGGGTGTCCAAAGTACACACACACACACACACACAGTGAACACACACCCGGAGCAGTGGGCAGAAAAAAAGTGCAGATTGTAAAAAAGAAAAGAAAAAGGCACAGGAGTTTCAGTTGGATCAGAACCCAGAGGAGAACTGGTTCTCCAGTGCAGTAACACCACAGCTCGGCTCTGTCCTGGTTACTTCACTCCGGATCAAACCGTCAGCCCTTACATATCCCTTTAATAAAACACTGCTCAACTCCATGTTCTCATAAACAGTTCTAAATAATTACCAGAACCTTCTCTAAACCTTTTTTAATGTGTGTTGTGTGTGTTTATAATCAGAGTGTGTTATGTTGAGTAAAATTGAACATTTAAAAAAAAAAAAAAACCTTTTTAAAAAATTCCATTCACAACATGAACATTTTTTAAAACGAACTTTTGATTTAAAACATTAAACAGTAATATTGATAATAGAAAAATGATTTTTTTTAAATAAAACAATTCCCTTTAGGAAAAAAAAAAAAAAAAAAAAAATCATAATTTCCCCTTCTTTTGTGCCACTAAAACGAAAAGTACAATGTGTGAAACAAAATCTAAAGCAGTCAAAAGCGAAGAGCAGAAGCGGACGATCTCTTGCCTCCCTTCGCCCAGCCGCCTCCTTAGCATGTTCAGCTCTGTGCGTGCCGACAGGGGATAAGAAAAAAAAAGAAGAAAGAAAACGTCCATAAATCAGATGTTCCTTCTGAAAACTATATATATACGCTTTTATGACTGATACACAAATAATGCTGCAAAACTCACCAAGTAAAAAGCAGTGCAACAGAAGAGCAATTCGAGGATGATGCAGCAGCAGGTGAGCCATTTAGCGGCTACGTCTTCGCTCTGAATCACCACGAAAACATTTGTCGCGGCGCCCAGCAGCAGATTCATTAGTATAATCCACTTGGCCTTGGGTGATAATCGGACGTTCGCCGCCGACAAGCACCGCCTAAGCTGAGACGGACTAACTGGAGTAAGTGTCAGGCCAGTCTCCTCCTTCCACTTCGACCTTTCAGGTTTATAGCGGGCACCCTCCTCAAGCAGTTCACTACGCAGCTGCTCAGCATCGTCAAACCGCCGCCCCGCCACCGCTTCATACTTCCGCCAGCCTACAAGGTGTTGCCGCCGCCTCACTTCAGCCGCGCTCTCTCCTCCTCCGCGCTCAGCCATCTTGTGAAAGTGAAGATACAGCGGCTGCTCTATTTATAGACTGACATTGTAATTATGCATAAGGCTAAACATGCTTATTGGCTAAAGATACTTGTGACGGAAGAACCAATCAGAAACACGCCGTGAAACTACATATCCCATGAAAACTTAGCATGTTAGCTCTTCTGTTTTAGCTCAGTTTTAGCGCGTGATAAAGAGCTGTTTCCTATTCTGATAGACATCATAAACAAAATGATGACTTCATGATGACTTTAGTGGATTCTGTACCGCTTAATTATTATTTAATAATAATTATTATGTGTCGTAGAATAGAATGATGGACTGACGCTGTAGTTTCACGGCGTGTTTCTGATTGGCTCTTCCGTCACAAGTATCTTTAGCCAATCTTTTTGCTGCATTAATTTCACTCTGTTTCTTTATAGTATTAGATGAGGATAAGGATAACCAGGTGCACATTGTATGGCAGTTACATGTAATATGGCAGTTACTCCACTCCTAAAATTTCTATTCACAACACACACACACACACACACACACACACACACACACACACACACACACACACACAGTAAAGAAGGAACATCTGTTTGTGGATATTTGGGTGGCTCTTAAAAGAGCCGTTGTGTTCACGTGGTTCGGTGTTGAACATTTATCCGCCGAAGCCGTACAGAGTGTGCCCCTGGCGTTTCAGGGCATACACCACATCAATGGCGGTGGCGGTCTTTCTTTTGGCGTGCTCGGTGTAGGTGACGGCGTCACGGATGACGTTCTCCAAGAAGACTTTCAGCACACCGCGAGTCTCTTCGTAGATCAGGCCGGAAATACGCTTAACACCGCCACGGCGAGCATTTTCAGGGGCTCAAATGTAATTGGACAAATGAATATAATCATAAATAAAATGTTCATTTTTAATATTTTGTTGAAAATCCTTTGTCTGGAGCCCATGGACATCACCAGAGGCTGGGTTTCCTCCTTTCTGATGCTTTGCCAGGCCTTAACTGCAGCTGTCTTCAGTGGATGTTTGTTCGTGGTACTTTCTGCCTTTAGTTTTGCCTTCAGCAAATGCACTTTCAATCGAGTTGAGATCAGGTGATTGACTCGGCCATTGCAGAATATTCCATTTCTTTTCCTTAAAAAACTCCTGGGTTGCTTTTGCAGTGTGGTTTGAATCATTGTCCATCTGTACTGTGAAATGCCGTCCAACATCGTTGATGTATTTTATCATTAATTCATAATATTCATTAGATTAAGCCAAATGCAGCAAATGACATATTTGCTTGTTACAAAAGATGAACCTTAGATATGATGTACAGTATAACTACAGACGTTTATAGCATCTGAAAAGATCTTAAAGGTAGTGTGTTTTCTGTGGTTGAGATGCTTCACAGGTCAAAGACGACACTGTTCTGGCAGACTTTGAGTCCTTTTGAGACTTTGGTGACATGGTGAGTATGGCAAAAAAAAAAAATTCTTCTTTTCTTTTCCTTATAAACAGAGACCAAGGTACTTTCCAGTCTTCTCCTTTTAACTGTTTTCTTTTTATCTTGGCTTTTGCTTTCAATAGTCAGAAGACTTTTATTGCATGAGGCGTATTTACATCATTTCCGGGTCCTGTCTCTTCTACAAGGTGAGTCTGTCTCCCAAAGGATCCCCCTACGTCTCTCAGAAATCCTGTAGTGTCAGAAATATTCACACTTCACCTTTGTGCACACTCCAACTTCTGAACAAGATGAGACGGAGAGGGAGATTCAGTTACGTTAACGTGACCGATTGACAGATTAAAAAAGTCTATTATTTTCATTCCAAAAAAATCAGTGCAAATCACCTGAGATTAGACACCTGTTTATCAAGACGTATTATTAATGCTGTATTTGTAGAGGGCCAAGAAATAAATGTGAAATGTGCATACACATAAAGAAAACTAGGCACCCCACAAAATAAAATTGTAGTTTAATAAAACAGTTTTTGACATATACCTGATGATGTTCTGCGTATTATGGACACATTAATATACTGTTGGACGCATCTTTAACATAAATCATATCGCCCATACCACAAAAACTGCCTTCTTTCACCTTAGAAATATTGCCAAGCTGAGAAACATCCTGTCCGTCTCTGACGCCGAGAAGCTAGTTCATGCTTTCATGACCTCTAGACTGGACTATTGTAATGCATTACTAGGTGGTTGTCCTGCATCTTTAATAAATAGGCTACAGTTAGTCCAAAATGCAGCTGCCAGAGTTCTCACTAGGACAAGAAAGTATGATCATATAACCCCAATTTTATCATCTCTACACTGGCTACCTGTTAAGTTTAGAATTGATTACAAACTGCTGCTACTTACGTACAAGTCTCTTAACGGTTTAGCTCCCATGTACCTAACTAGTCTTCTAACACGTTACAATCCTTCACGCTCTCTGAGATCATAAAACTCAGGACTTCTGGTAGTTCCCAGAATATCTAAGTCTACTTAAAGGCGGTAGAGCGTTTTTTATTTAGCTCCCAAACTTTGGAATAGTCTTCCTGATTGTGTCCGGGGCTGAGAAAAAACTTTCCCAGTTCAAATGTAGATTAAAAACTCATCTCTTTAGTCAGGCGTACACATAATACATCCCATAATATTGTTCACCATTACATCAGACTTGCACATTTTTTATGAACAGCAGATATGTTAATCCCTCTCCACTGCTTCTCTCTTTTTACCCATCCCGAGGCATCCAGAAATTGTACCAGCTCCGATCGTCTTCCGTGCGATTTTGGACCTCCACTGAGATGAGGCCGACTCTGTGAGAATCCTGAGGCATCTACAGATCTACCAGCTCCAGTTGGACTCTGTGATCTGAATTCCATGTGATCCTTACACCAATACAACATTTGACTGTATATTTATAATCACACCCTCCAGTGTCACCCATATGAGGATGGGTTCCCCTTTGAGTCTGGTTCCTCTCAAGGTTTCTTCCTTTACCAATTTAAGGGAGTTTTTCCTTGCCACTGCTGCCTGAGTCACCTCAGACTTGATCATTAAGGGATAAATACATACACATTGTGAACTATAGATATCTACTAATGATCTTGAATTTTTATTTTGTTAATTCTTTATATTATTCCTTATGTTTACCTTTTGTTCTATGTTTATGTTCTGTAAAGCTGCTTTGAGACAATGTCTATTGTAAAAAGCGCTATACAAATAAACTTGAATTGAACTGAATTGAATCTTTAATTGGTCATTATCCTTGCGCCCTGTAGAGGGCGTCTAGCGCTTCTGAGAAATAGAGGTTGCAGAGCTCAGGTCAGAGTTCATTAAAGATTGCAAGAGCTCGCAGCGTGAACTGTTATCTGTTATTTCTCTGCAGGTGAGCAAAAATATGGTTTGTCAATCACTTAAAATGATATTAAATGAGTCATGATGTTCTTTTTATGCATGATAGTGCCGAGAAATGCAATTACTTTGGTTTAAAAAAAGTTTTTTTGTTAGTTTTGTTGAATTCATGATTAAATTGTTAAATCCATGAACGTATGTGAAAAGAAACAGCAAAAGATAAGCTAGTATGGACACAAAGTGGGTTCGTAAATGTGTTTAAAGAGTTTTATATATGGATTGTGAGTTCGAAAAGAATTATATGTGAGTTTAATGTGTATTTGGGTCAGAGCCAAAATGGCGGTGTGTGTATTGGAGTTAGAGCCAAAATGGCGGCGGTCATGTGACAACGTGAAACAAAATGGCGTGTTTAAAGCCTGTTTAATGAAAAGAGTGTTATACATTCAACTTGCCCCTCTGGGTTTCTCTGGCCTAGAGCAGGTAACATATTGCATTAAAGCATATAAGGTTCTGTGCTGTGACACAAATGCACAATCAGAGCAAAGCTAAAGAATAATCACATTCATTGTGTTTTATGTTCTTTTTCCACTCAGGGTTATTTGATAGCAAACCGCCTGCCTAAAGAGGACCTTCTGGACGTGTGTCTGTACTGTCAGCACTACTGTCTGCTGTGTCTGGGGGCAGAGCAGCGTGTGGGGCAGCTGGTGGTGTGGAGGGAGGTGTTCCTGCAGCACCGCTCACAACCCGACTCCGGCACCTCCAGCTCCCACTCAGGCTACTGCGAGTCCAATGGGCGCGTTTTCCTCCTTGTCGTGGGTCTGGTGAGGGTCAGGTTTTTTCTTTATAATCATCACATAAACAATGTTTTCAAAAATTCTGAATAAACAGAGAAAATTAACGCTTTTTATTAAAATGTCACTTTATTTACAAAAAATCCATTTCTTTGCTAACACACACGGAGTCACTCTCACAGCTATGGATCCCGGTTTGCAACTTTGCTCCCCGATTCAGCCATGTGAATGGTTTCGGTACAGTCTTCTTTTGTCAAAGGCACACATGTCACACGCAAACTATATACCAGACCTTGCAAATGCTCTGAACTCAGAAATACAAAAACATGAAGAAAGGTGAGATGCAGTGAGGCAAAACAGAGCAAACTTTAATAACTACACAGTGCAGTGTGGGGAATGAAGTCCTGCATTAAATTGTAGCAGGTGATAAAAAAAGATTACAAACAATAACTAAGGAAAATACATGCTTATCAACTATTTGACTTTATTACATTTTATTTTATATTATATATCTATAATTTTCTTTGATTAGCTACTTACTTATTTACATTATGTAAATTATGAAATGTGTGCATTCTTCATGGATTCCTTATGGATTGGTAAATACATCAAATACGTTGAAAACACAGTCAGATATTTCATTCTCGTTGTGTGTGTGTGTGTGTGATTTTTAGTAGCTTTTTCAGTTCCTTGGTTTATAACTGATCAGTGCCTCTGTGTCTGACTCTGGTTTTGTTCCGTGTCTGTTCTCTTCAGCTGTCCTGCTGAGGAGCAGCTTTAACTCTTCTGCATCTTTTTTGCTATCTCAGAAAGGATTTTGTTGTTGTCACATATCATTATTGCTCTTGATAGTGACACCAGAATGAATTCATTACACTTTTAGTTGTTATTGAACCCTTTGTATGCCCTGAAAGTTGGCTTTTGCTCCACAGGTATAAAACTAAATTTAATGAACTCAACCAGGTTCAATTATTTCGTGCCTTTTTTATTTGATGAAATAGCGAAGGGAAATTGAACTATTTCAAAATAAATAAAGGCATTCTATTCTAAGTGCATGTTGGCTGGTATTTTGCTTTCAACACTCCAGATGTGCAATTATTTAAATGTTACCTGTGTACGTGTGTGTATATGTGTGTGTGTGTATATATATATATATATATATATATATATATATATATATATATATATATATATATATATATATATATATATATATATATATATATATATATATGAGAGAGTGAGAGTGAGAGAGAGAGAGAGAGAGTGAGATGTGTGTGGTTGTGTGTGTATATATATATATATATGAGTGTGTATATATTTGTCTGTGTGTACATGTGTGTGTTAATCCCATGCTGTTTTATTCAATATCCTCTCAGCTGCCCTGCCTGTAGCTATGTTTCCCTGCTGCTAGTCTTAATGCCACACATTCCTGTCAGGACTCTGTGCAGAACATTGGCACTCCAGCAGTGCAGCACTATTCTTTCTCAGGCACTCTGTTTCTCACACTTCACCCACACTGCTTTAACGTCGTGTTCTTATTTCATGTTCCGGTCACGTTTTTTCACATCTTTTCTCCTAGGCGGTCTCACTCTTTCATTCACTTTTTCTCTCATTTTTTTCTTTCACTCTTTCTCTCACTCTTTATTTCTCGGCCTCGGTCTCGGTCTACCGGTTCAGTAATTATTATATTGTTAGTTCTTTGCCTTAAGAAGAGGCAATGTATTGAGTTATCTATATATAAATTGAATAAATATCTACAGCAAGACTAAAAAAAGTAATTTAATTCAGACATGTACAATTTATTTGTTATTGATTTTTTCTTTTTTCCTGTATCTTGTATATTTTCAGAAACATCTTATGCAGTGTGTGCTACTGGAAGACGGCGGTTGTGCGTCTCCTGCTCTCGGATCTTCTGGTCCTGACTGCTTCTACGTACATCAGGTCAAAGCCACTCTCCTGCAGCTCGAGTGTCTCGAGTCTCCCATTGATGAACATCTCTCAGCACCTCCTACTCCTTTTCTGTCCTGTGCTGATTGGTTCCTTCCCTCTAGTGGGCGGGACATGATTGGCAGCTCACAGATCCTAAGCCGGCTGACAGCAGCCATCAAGCTACCGTCACCAGGCACAATTGGTCGAAGTCATAGAGACTCTCTGGGGTCTGGGAGATCAGATGGCAATGGGGGACAGTTTAAGGTTTGGCTTACTTTGCCTTTTGTATTTTTTCTGGAATATGCTCTAAAAAGTTTTGGCCCTCCATTTGTTCTGTAGTAATGTCCAAGGAAGAAACAACAGGTACTGTACATTTTTCATATTCAAAACACATAAACAAAACAACTGGAGTGGAATTTTGCGAGCTGGAACGGATTAATGGGATTTCAATTCATTTAAAACGGGGAAAATTGTTTTGAGATACAAGCAATTTGAGATACGAGCAAAGTCACGGAACGAATTAAACTCGTATCTCGAGGCATCACTGTATATCACCATGGAGTGATGATCATTAAAATCTGCCAGTGTATATGAGCAGGTCTGTGTTGTATAAATGTAGGGTTGCAAAGGGGTGGAAAGTTTCCTGGAAAAATTTCCGGAAACTTTCCACGGGAACTTAATCTTGTGAATTTTGGAAATATTCGAAATTGGAAACTTTACGGGAATTTCTGCAAATTTACGGGAATTTACAGGAATTTATGGGAATTATTTGAAAATATAGGGAAATTTATATGAACTATATCATATACAAACATAAACATTTTGTTTGGTCATAAGCAGACATGCATGTAAGGTAATACAAATTTTAAAAATGTCGTCTTGACTGATTTAATTGTAAGTAGAACTTTAATTGTTTCTTTCAAAAGCATAATAAACATTATTATGCTTGTAATAAACATAATAAACTTAATTGTAATAAACACATTTGGGAAATTGTATTTCCCTATGATTGCTGTAAAATGAAAGCACCCCCCCACCCTTGCCCTTCTAAAAATGTCCCAATCAAAATGTAAAAGGAAGCATTTTTCCTCAAGCTTATTATGTCTCTGCTTCTGTGGTAGTCAGGCCTGGAAAATGGAGGGGAATCAGATTTATTTTTATTTCGGGGGAGTGAGTGTGTGGGGGAGGGTCATCAAATGATCTGTGCGTGTGGTAACACTCCTAATTTACTGCTTATTAAGAGTTAGTAAGGTAGTTACTAAGTTTAGGTATTGGGTACAATTAAGAATGCAGAATAAGGCATTAATATGTGCTTAAGTACTAATAAATAGCCAATATTCTATTAATATTCATGCTAATAAGCACCTAGTTAAATTACCCTAAAATAAAGTGTTACTGTGCATGTTATGTGAGAACACAAGTACATGCAGGGGGTTTGGCCTCAATGGCCCTCCAGTAAGCAGTGTGCTGTGTGCAAGTGACCGAGGAACGCAGGGCACAAATTCAACTTAAATTGCATTAAATCTTGTTTTAAACAGAATTATGCTGCAAGATGTTTTTTAACTACATTTAAATTCCTTGTTATAGGCAACTCTACATTTTTTTTGTTTAATTCCCAGTTTATTCCCATATATTCCCGTTAATTCCAATATATTCCCATTAATTCCCATGGAAAGTTTCCAGCCTTGAAAATTCCCGGAATTTTGCAACCCTATATAAATGTCTTCCTGCAGATTCCCAAACTTAAGCAACACAATCCGTTCTGTCTGGGTTCTCTGATGAAGAGCCTGACTGAGAGAGAGGCCGAGGATATGCAGAACACTCTGAAGGGAGTCTGTGTGGAAAAAGACCAGGTCTTATTTAAATTCATCCTTCTAAATAATACGAAATAAATTCTTTCTGAAGTAACAAAAAAGTGTGCACCGATGTTCTGATGTAGACAGTGCAGGGCATCTTCATCACACCCACACACCGAGAGCTATCGCTGCTCGGCGGCTCCATCCACCCTCAACTCATCCGCAACTTCTACCACTGCTGCCTGTCCATCCGCCACATCTTCCAGCAAAGCCTGCCGGTATGTGTGTGTTTCAGTGTTTAGGTTTGTATTGGTTGGTGTGTGTGTCTGTGTGTTTCTAAACATGTGGGTGTGTTCATTATCACCTGAAATTATTTTCCTTTTAAGGCATAACCTGAAATTCTAGTCATGTGTTACTGGACACTGAGTTTTGTGTGTGTGTTTCTGCGTGTGTGTGTATGCATGTGTGTGTTTGGGGGTGTGTGTGTGTGTGTGCTAGAGCTGCAACTAACGATTATTTTTTCTGTCGCCTAATCTAGCGATTATTTTTTCGATTAGTTCACTACTCTAACGATTATTTTTATTTTTTTGAGTAATCTAGTGTTCTTTTTTGATTAACTAAATCCTTTGGATAACTTTACAAAAAAGTACAACTTCTAATATAATATTTCATCTTTTATTACATTTTTTTCTAAAAAATACTTCAATGTGGTTGAAGTTTTTACAGTATACAAAAATAAAGTGCCAAAAATAAAATGTAAACAACACTTTAGCATCAGGCACGAATAATACCATATAAATTCAACAAAAGCACTGTTCAACACTGCAAAAATACATGAAAGACATGTACAAAAATAAAGTGCCAAAAAGCTTTGCCTCTTCCTGAGGAAACAAAAAACAATAATTTCCGTTAGGAACCAAATTAAACATGAAATCCATGAATGCTAACAATATATAAACTGTACTGTATTTCAAAGAGGGTAGTAAATCTGCATATTTTTAAATGAACTGAATGTGAATTAATTACAATGTTTAATATGATTACTTTGCAATATTAATTGTATTCAGAAAGTGTAGTGAATTTTTTCATTTTATTATGAAATACAGAAATCACTTCAAACTCTTAACTAATGAGAGAATTTATCACGTACTTATGATTATATTTTATTTAATTGGCTTGTGCCAAAAGTAAACAAAAATGCACTAGTAGCCTATTTATCTATATGTTCACGTACACTACTAGATTACAGCGAACTGTTAATGTAAATCTAGTAGTTAATTTTAAGTCTGTGTGCATAAACAACTTCCAACAACCACTTCAAATTAAAAGTTAAAGCTTGCTTTATCGTCGGCAAAGTTATACAGTATATGTTTACAGTTTATAACGTTAGCGATTAGCATTACCATTATTACCTAGCATATATTAATTAATTCTTGACCAAAACACAGCAGGTAAGAACGCAACAATCACTCCCAAAACTAATTGTAATAATAAATAATTACAAATATGGCTTGTCCTTTTGAGGTTGGAGAGCGCAAGGATGTTTTTTTTTTTTTCTGAGGTGCTCGTGCATCGCAGTTGTGCTGCCATGGTACGCCATTTCGGTTTTGCAAAGGGAACAAAGGATCATTTTATTTGGCCTCTGTTTAAGGTATTCCCATACTTTTGATAATCGTGGTCTAGCTTTTTGTGATAGACTGGAACTTTCTCCATTCCCTGGAGCAGAAGCCACCATTACGCGAGAAGAATGCAAACAGTGTGACGCGTTGACGCATTTCACGCATGTCGATGTATTTTCGTAGCAGCACTAGTGTGTGTGTATGTGTGTTTTGGGGTCTGTGTGTGTGTGCGTGTGTGTGTGTGTGTACGTGCGTGTTTGTGTGTGGGCATGTATGCATGGCGTGTATGTGTGTATATTGTAGCAGGACATGCGAGGAGCTGACAGGTCACACTCTTCTCTAGGCCTTGGCCCAGTTAAAGAACATGGCATTTTGTTCCAGTGTAAACCCGAGAACTGGACGGACCAAAAGAAACCTGCTCCCACTATGACCTACTGGGTTATCGAAGTTTCTATATTTCCTAACTGCTGCACTAAAACGTGTAATTTAGCATGGAAAATTTTTGTATATTCCAACCTTCCAACGATTGGTATTTGACTAAAATTGACCTACAGCATCACTAAGTCTGCCTGATGAAAGTGATACGGTTGAACTTAGAACACTACGTACAGTTTTGATTTGCCGCTTCCATACCCCACCAGCATGACTGGAATGGTGAGCATTCAAAATAAAGTCACATTGCTTGTCAGCAAGAAAAACACTAAGTCTTTCAGGGTCAAGCTCCTGTAATGCAGAATTCAGTTCATGTTTAGCATCTATGAAATTGGTACGCTGGTCACATTGAATTTGTCTCACTGTGCCTCGAATAGCAATAAAGCATCGTAGGGCATTGATGAATGCATCTGTAGACATGTCTTCTAACATCTCAATGTGAATAGCTCTTGAACAAAAACAGGTCAGAAGCAGACCAAACCTTTTGTGTTGCTTTCTGCCCTCCTTAGTAATGAAAGGACCAAAGCAATCCATACCACAGTACGTAAAAGGTGAGGAAGGTTCCACACGTTCTGTAGGAGATCACTCATCCTTTGACCTTCAGCAGATTTTCTTAGCCTTCTACAAGTTACACAGTTGTGGATGAATAAAGTGACAGCTCTGTTTATTCCAGGTATCCAATAGCCACAAGACCTGATGTCATTGATTGTGAATCCCTTTCCTTGGTGCTTCGCTCTTTCATGAATGTTTGCAATTATTAATTTGCTTATGTGATGTTCTCTGGGAATAATTAAAGGATGTTTGAATGAGTGTAATTTATTATGGCCTGGAAGTTTTCTTCCTAGGTTCAAAATATCTATCTCCTTCTGATGGACTTGCTTTTGCACTCCCTTTAGGATCAAATGTTTTGTCTCCTCTTGTTCACTCACAGTTGCAGGTGAATTTGTTTTATCCTTCCTACTTAGTCTCAAAAGGCGTGCAATGGCTTTGACAGCTGTCTTCAGTTGATGTTTGTTCGTGGGACTTTCTGCCTTTAGTTTTGCCTTCAGCAAATGCACTTTCAATCAAGTTGAGATCAGGTGATTGACTCGGCCATTGCGGAATATTCCATTCCTTTCCCTTAAAAAACTCCTGGGTTGCTTTTGCAGTGTGGTTTGAATCATTGTCCATCGGTACTGTGAAATACCGTCCAATCAACTTTACGGCATTTGGCTTTATCTGGGCAGACAGTATATTCTATACACTTCAGAATTCATCCAGCTGCTTCTGTCTTCTGTCACATCATCAATAAACACCAGTGACCCAGTGCCACTGGAAGCCATGCATGCCCATGCCATTACACTGCCTCCACTATGTCTTACAGATGATGATGTAAGTGTAACCCACACAAGGTTACCGGAGTGCAACTCTCTACTCTGCCTGCGGGTGGCGCATAAACCCCCGGGAATTCACTTAAGAAACAAACACGCTTTTCCTCTGGTAGACTGCTAGAAATCAAACAAGGACTGGTATGTGAAATATCCTCTAAAGCACATAAATTAAAAGAATTTCATACTGTATATTGAAATATTGTGTGTCCATTAGGTTAAAAGCTGTGTGAGGGAGAGTTAAGCCGCATGGCAGCAAACTTCTCAAGATACCTCCGGTAAGGATGGTTATGCTAGCTCAGCTAAGTTAGACACCACTGTAGCAGATCTTTAATAGTGTTTACACCGCTAAAGGTGCCTTCATACTGTTTTGTTGACTTAAAAGTTAATATACATGTGTTTAAAATAAGGGTGATTTAGTTCATTGAATTGTGAATATACATGTTTGATGTATATGAGGAGCAGAAGTTTATCTTAGCTGTAGAATAAATAGCTAAAGAATAAATGTTAAAATGTGATGGTTAAAATGTTAAGATGGAAAAATAGATGAAAAAAGGAAAAAACCTAAATATCTGGTTTCAGAAATAGGTTTTTGAAATCCTGTGATTTATTTTTGTACATTGAGATGGAAGTACATGAAAGATTGTTGTTTATTGGAACTGACTTATGTTATGTGGTGTGATGTGTGCCTATTAATTTGCATAGAGATTAGAGTATTTATAACCTTTTAGAATTGGTTATTTGATTTGGCATTTGAATGGAGAACAGTTGATTAGATTTGAACAGAAATGAGGCAATTGTAATTAATGCATTCTGTACTGTATGTATAGATTGGTTTTTAGAACGGGATAGACCAACCGCAGAAGTGAATGGATCAAGAGTGGCATCTTTGGAACCAGCATCATCCCGTGCCTTCATTTGTGATACAGATAAGAACACACGTAAACCTACCCAGGTAGTGAAGAGAACATACTCTAGGAAACACACACACCCACACACCAAGAACTTCCATGGACTGAGCTCCTCACCCTATCTTTAAGGGAGCGCCCAGCCACCCTGCGGAGGAAACTCATTTCGGCCGCCTGTATCCAGGATGTTGTCCTTTTGGTCATGACCCAAAGCTCATGACCATAGGTGAGGGTAGGAACGTAGATCGACTGGTAAATAGAGTAGACTGGTTTCATATATATATATATATATATATATATATATATATATATATATATATATATATATATATATATATATATATATATATATATATATATATATATGAAACCAGTCTACTCTATTTACCAGTCGATCTACTATCTATCTATATTTTTTTTTTTTTTTAAATTTGAGGTTTGTTTTGAGTTTATTGTGTGCTGTGCACTTAGGAAGCCGGCTTAGGTAGGCAGGGAATGTAAATAACTGCCATTCATTTTGTATAATACAATTTTCGAATTTATCTGTTTTGTGTTGTCTGTTCTGATGACCGTTTACTATTTCAGGCTCCATTGTCATATCTAGAGCTTCTGATACTAGCCCAGCTTTAATTTCTTAATACTTAAATTAGGTATTAGTTACATTAACCTAAGACAAAGGTTACATAAGCTTTGGATCATGAGCTGTTCCAAGCCTTCTCAGGGTTCCCACGCGTCCTGGAAAACCTGGAAATCCTGGAAAATTAATGACCAATGTTCCAGTCCTGGAAAACACATGGAAAATGAGAGAAAACATAAATTGTCCTGGAAAAAATCTTGTTGTCCTGGAAAATTATTATTTTATTTTTATTTACTTTATTATCTTAATTATTAAATTATTATTATAAATGTTCTTGATCATTTAAAGAACAGTTTACAACTGGTCGAAACAATTAACGTTAGTAACAGAAAGCGCTCTGTTCAGGGACGCTGAGTTTTGACGTTTTTTTGTTATGCTGTTTAATCTCGCTGTGACGGATGACGCTGTCTTGTGTTGGCGGTTTCAGGTGCTAGGAATGCTTTAAGTGCTCGAATGTTTTCAGCAAATGGTGACGGGTAAGCATGTTATATCAACCTTGTTAATCTGAATATCATGTGCAAGGGGAATGCACAGCAAACTAAAGCATGCATGACGGCATTGGCCTGAGAAAGGAAAGGGTATTAATATGTGCGGCCTTTTTATTTTATAATTGTTGAAATTTCATTCACATGACAAATTGTCTTTAAAAGTAATCCATCCACACAGTCCCCGAAACCTGTTTTATGGGCGATATACTGTAAGAAGTCAAAATTAGATATTCTACTGACGGGATGCACAGTGAAGCATACATTGAACAATTATTTGCATGCTCACAGTGCAGCACAGACTAGTGTTGTAAACATATACAGTAAGGCGAAGGCTGGTAACCTATAATAGGTTTACTTATATAAACTTAAAAACACGTTTGCAAATGTGATATTGATTTTTGCAACAGTTCACTAAACAAGAAGTTAAGTGACTTCCTTTCTATCCTTCACTAACCATAGGATCACTCCTGTCACTTCCTTTTTAGCAACATACAATGGCGTTTCTTTGAGTAGGCATTTATTAACGAATGGTTCGTGAAAGTGAATATCATCATAAATACCGTCATTTTCTTTATTCCTAAATGAATACGTATTTTGAATGACTCGTTTGAAAGAGCTCTGTGTGTGGGTATCTGGTGTTTTTCTAATTTTATAGTTAAGTAATAGCCATAAAGCGTACGTTGTTTTTAAGACTTCTGGAGAGAAGAACATACTACTTTAGGCCGTGAATCTGTGATCCTTGTCTTTTTTTCCTAAATTTGAAACGTCCTGGAAAAGTCCTGGAAAATGATCTCTGAAAAAGAGTGGGAACCCTGACAATACTTACTGAAATATAATTATTATTTTATTGCTTTTGTATTAGTTGTTTGAAGAGTAAAAAAAAATTGGTCGGTCTTAACGCAAATTTACAACCGGCAAGTCGGTCGGACTTGAAGCAAAAAATAAAAAATAAAAAATGAGTCGGTCCTAAATTGACAGGGTCGTTCAGATTACGGCAAACAAGAATATTTTCAAGGATGGCCTAATTTATAAATTTTTTATAAATTTTATTTTTTCATCAGCTTAGGCGGTGGTTGTCGGCGGCAAAAAGGTGGTTGTCGGCGGCAAAAAGGTGGTTGTCGGCATGGTTGCCGCTGATAACCAGGTGGATTTTCTATCTGGACATGATGCTGGGCGCCGTGACCAACGTTATCAAGGTGATGCGGAGCGCAGAGGTAGTCGTCAAGTGGCTGACCTGCTTCTGCATCACCTTCGAAGTCGCTTTCTTAATTTGCTCTGGTTTCCTTGTTGAGTTTTGCAGCATTATTGCTTTTTCAGTCATAAAGGTGTATATATAGTTTTCAGAAGGAACATCTGATTTATGGACTTGTTTTCTTTCTTATTTTTCTTATCCCCTGTCGGCACGCACAGAGCTGGACATTCTAAGGAGGCGGCTGAGTGACAGGATGCAAAACATCGTTTGTGCCTTCAGGTTTATTTTATGTATTTTTGATTTTCTTTTACATTTAGCCCTTTTTATTTTAGTTCTATAAAGGAAGAGGGGAAAAATGAGTTGTGTTTTTTTTAAGGGAATCGTTTTATTTTTTTTAAATGTTTTTTTAAATTATCAACATTATTATTGTTTTATTAATTGAAATTTTAAATCAATAAAAGGTTCATGTTAAAAAAAGTTCATGTTGTGGATGCAATTTTTAAAAAAAAGTTTTTTTTAAATGTTCCCTTTTACTTAACATTACAACACACACTGATTAGAAACACACAACATTACAACACTGATTATAAAATCACACAACACACTGATTATAAAAACACAACACAGTGATTATAAAATCACACAACCCAGATTTAAAAAACACACATTACAACACACACTGGTTATAAAAACACAACACACAGTGATTATAAAATCATAACTCACAGATTATAAAAACACAACACACAGATTATAAAAACACAACATTACAACACACTGATTATAGAAACACAACACACATGATTATAAAAACACACAACACACACTGATTAAAAAAGGTTCAGAGAGGTTCTGGTAAGTATTTAGTACTGTTGAACCTGGAGTTGAGCAGTGTTTTATTAAAGGGATTTCAGCTGCTCTTGTGTTCTACTTATCCTCCACACTGAGTGTGTAAGGGCTGACGGTTTGATCCGGAGTGAAGTAATCGGGACAGAGCCGAGCTGTGGTGTTACTGCACTGGAGAACCATGAAGAGTTCTCCTCTGGGTTCTGATCCAACTGAAACTCCTGTGCCTTTTTCTTTCTTTTTTTACAATCTGCACTTTAATAAACATCCTGAGTTGTTAGCAGACCAGCTGTGTCCTGTTGTATGTCTTTATTGTCCACCAAGGTAGAAATTTTTCTTTGGCTCACTATCACTTAAAAATGAGAAACAAAAGGAACTGGAAAATAACATAAAAACAAAGACCAATATCCATTAGAATATCAAATTATCACATCACAGAATCTCAGATTTTTACACTTGTTTTATCAGTCGCTTGAGGAATTAAGAAATGTAATAGCATTTGGGATAAAAGACCTCTTAAACATGTTTTTATGTGCTAAGGGAACCCTTAGTGCAAGTGTGTGTGAGCAAGTCTGTAATTACAGTATAGTTGGTTTATATAGTATAGTTTAATTGTGTTTTATAAATGATAAACATGTACATTTAATCTCTCTCTCTCTCTCTCTCCATCTAGACTGAGGCGTGGTGTGGGATGGGACACACCTACAGTGTGGATTCAGACTTAATGATTCGTTTGTTTATTACAGAACATTTTCCATAGTCGCAGTGATGAGTTTGAGGTTTGTCATGATCTGCTGGACTGCCATTTCAGTATCTGTTCCCCTCAGGTGTGTGTTTACTCTGAACCACACACACACTCCTGTACATAACGAGTGTATGACATTCCTCAAGTTGCTGAACTCTTCACTGATAACTTCGACTATCAGACCAGGAACGACTTCGTCCGTGGGATTCTCGTCAACGAAGAGGTCCGAGCACTTACACATCTCACATTCTAGTAACTTTATTCTACATTTTCATCATGCTAGCCAGAGTTAGCATTTTTGTACAGAGTAAACTGTATGAATAAACAACTGGTTATAGTAGCATGTAGCAGTGTGTTGTTGTTTTCACTGATTTTCCTGTTAGATTTTGTGGAATCAGATCCACATGTTTGTGAGTAAAGATGGCTACGGCGCACGCGTCTCCAACCTGCACATGTACGACTGGGCGTATCCCATCACCCCTGAAGCTAACTTCTCAGATGAAGAGGGGCGGAGCTGCACACACTCGCACCACAACATTTACCGTGAAGTGGGCATCAGCCTGGGACACGGCAGTTTGATGGAGAAGAATGTTCTAATTGGACGAAACACGGTGATCTGCGCCAACTGCAGTCTGTCAAACACTGTGATTGGGGCTAACAGTTTCATCGGTAACACTTCCTGCTTCACCCTCACTTCCTGTTTCACTCTCGCTTGGGTTTTTCTTTCTGACATGTGTGTGTGTGTGTGTGTATGTATGTGTGTGTGCGTGCATGTGTGTATCTGTGTGTCTCCTAGGTGATGGCGTGGTGTTGGATCGATTTGTTGGATTCGTATTGGTGACGTTGTGACGGTTCGTCAGTCTGTGATCTGTGATGGAGTGAAGGTGAAACACAGAGTTACACTCAAACCACAGTGTGTACTCGCTTATAGTGTAAGGATTCATACACACATACACACACATACACATACTCACACACACACACAAACACACACAGAGCACGAATATACACACACACAGACTCACACATACACTCCCACACTCACACATACACTCTCTCACACACACACACACACACACACACACACTCACTCACACAGAGCACCTACACACACACATTACTATTTTTCCTCATCTCTAACACACCTCTGATGATAATTTTCTCTGTATAGCTCTTGTACATTATCCCATGACCTTTACACCCTGGGGGTAGGTGGTCATGGGGCCAGGCGTGTCTCTCCATGAGGGGACGGTTGTGTCTCTGCATCACCCAGACGAGGAGGAGGAAGATGAAGATAAGGATGAGTTCCTGATAGATGACAATGACGTCAGTGTTCATAAAGACAAGGTCAAACACAAGGGTACACACACACACACACACCTCTCTCTGTAGTCTACAAAAGATACACAGCTGTATGGTTCACAAGACTATACGCACACCTGTATAGGTGAGGGCGGGGTTAAAAATAGTTCATATCTCTGACTGGTAGATCAGTCAAACAGATACAGAAAGGTTTTGTTTACTTGTTTGTGGTGTTTAGCGTATAACCCAGCTGAGGTGGGCTCTGAGGGGCGGGGCTACCTGTGGAAGAACAGCAGCATTGATGATGTGGATGGGTAGAAGCTAACACAGTGCATTTGGGGTGACATATGCACACACACACGCACACACACATGTAAATGAAAGGTCTGTGTTTGCATTGTGATCGTGTGTGTGTGCGCGAGCAGGTCTGGTTATAAAGTTTGATCCTGAGAGTGAGACAGAATCGCGTGGGCTGTGGAGAGGTGGACGCTGCTCTGGGCATTCTGCGTAATATGGACTGGTGCATGATGGGAGAAGACTGCTATCATGGTCTCGTCTCAGTGACTGATCACCTGCTCGGTAAACCACTGAACAGGCAGACAGAAGGTAAGAACATGGGAAGTGTGTGACATGTATCTTCAGGACAAATTAAGTAATTACCAGAATCTTGCAGAAAATAAACTGTGACCAACAAACGTCCCCAACATCCTGTAAATGTTCACCTCTTTATTGTGTGTGTGTGTGTGTGTGTGTGTGTGTGTGTGTGTGTGTGCAGCTCAGTTAGAAGATGCTCTGGGGACGTTCTACAATCCGTCCAGAGACTTAACAGACAGAGTCATACTCTTGTTTCAATACCCCATCACCCTCATTGCACGGAAATTCTTCCATCACCTGCTTAAGTATACACACACACACACCCACACCCACACACACACACACCCCTCTACACATACACCAAGGCCACCTACTGAGATCGTCTGTCCTTTTCTAGGTTTCTAGACCATGACTCCGCCCCCTCTACAGTGCACAGAGACCCACTAAATCATTACATGAGGATGAAAATAATTTAAATGTTTCACAGTCACAGTCGTTACATTTCACCATTATCATCATCATCGTCACCAGAACACCATCTGAGGTAATGATGGTGTTCATCTCTCCAGTAGACATGTAGACATATATCAAGTCTCGCTGAAGCTGTTCTGGTGGCTTGTCAGGGTCTAGCACCTTTCTAACCCACTTGTCCTGTAACCGATCCCCGTCTGTATCCAGCCACACTGAACATTACTGAGCCCTCAGACAGGCTGCTCTGTAACCCTCCAACACTGTGCTGCTTCATTTCAGCCACCAGCGCTTTGAGAACGCTCTTTCCCTGGCTGAGGAGCTCTGCGCTTGGGACCTGTTAAAGGTGAGACTCCTTTAATATCTCACATTCAGGAGTAAAAAGCAATCACTTTGATTTCATACATTTAGGGTTGTAGAAACAGTAGAATGTAGAAATAGTGATCAAAACTCTGACACACTCATCGCCACCCACCCAAAATAAAACTCTGCTCTGTAGTAGAACTTGAACAGTACTAAAGTACAGTCTATACATTTTCTGTCTTCTTCTTTCTAACCTACACACACACACACACACACACACACACACACTACAGAGAATTCACATTCAATTCAGAGGAAAATATCTGAACATGTCTTTGGACTGATATCCTGAGGGAACCCTCAAAGCATGTAAACTCACACACACACACACACACACACACACACACACACACACAAAATAAATTAAAGCCCTCGTCTCAATGTCTTCCTTAGGACATTTGCTCATCATGAACCTGCTCTATGTTCAGACTAAAGCAGAGGGCATGGTCCAGATTTTAAAGGGGGACTTATCCTTGAAATTATTGTAAAATTAGACAAATTAGGGCAAATGTTCTATTAGAAAAAATTTGGAGCTTAGATTTTTCTTGTCTTATTTTAATTTTACTTGCTGCCCTCATATTATGCACACTCATTTTAATTTAACTGAGGATTTAATATTAACTACTAATTAATTAACCGCCAAAATTTCCACAGCAGTTAGCAGTTAGCCATGACTTGCTGTCATAAAGAACGCAAACGTGAACTGTTTTTAAATGTTCGGCTGCAGGCGCTTAATGTAACCAAGTGCTAATGTTATCTTGCATCCTGAGCTCACACCCATTCTCTTAACGGGTGCCAATAATTCTGTTAAATCTTTTCTCCAATCAACTTACATTATAATCGCTATAAACAGTAATTTCCTCACCAGTCGTATGTTTTCCTCCCTCTCTTTAAGATGATGAGAAAAATGTGTTAGTGTTACCTGAGGCTCAGCTTCAGAGGTCACGCCCAAGAACTGTTGTGTATGTATCTGAACATCTGAGTCATATGGCACACAAAACTGGAAACACTTCAGAGCTTCAAAGTCACCCGTTTTTTTTAACGGTTCTCCTGGATACAAGGAAAGAAGCATGACGACGAGTGTAAATGAGGATCAGCTAATCGCTGGATTTTCCAAACGATCTTCCGAAACCATCTGTGGAACGCCGATCGGTTTACAAAACAATCTCTGAACAAAACAAACTGTGATTGGTTGGTTTACATCATCAGTGTTGTATAAAGTACTAGAAAGCAATACTTGAGTAAAAGTAAAAGTTTCGTACTAGAAAAAGACTTTGGTAGAAGTGAAAGTTACCTTTAAGAATATTACTCAAGTAAAAGTCTTAAAGTATCTGATATTTACTGTACTTAAGTATCAAAAGTAAGTTTCTGATATTTAATGTACTTAAGTATTTGAAGTAAAAAGTAAAATTTCAGTGATTTTCATTAGGCATAAGAGGCACTTCATTCGGTAGGAAGAATCTTTCATTCCAATGTACAGAAACATTTCTTGCAAATACGGCCACGTGTGTATAACGTTATCTTCTTCACCCTGTTCACCGAGTTCACCACTATCGTCGGGAGGTCCTCCAGTAGGTGCTTCCATGGCGGTTTCAGTTGTGCTTCCTCCTCCTTTGGCAACATTACTCTGAAATAGAGCGTGCGGAGCGTAATGCAGTGATTCGCCAAACCTCCTTTATTGCAGTCGCACACATTTCTTCTGATTTTATTTTGTAGTAACGAGTAACGAAGATGCTTAGTGGAAATATAACGGAGTAAAAGTTTACATTTTATCTAGGAAATGTAGTGGAGTGAAAGTGAAAGTTGACAAATTTAAATAGCAAAGTAAAGTACAGATACGTGAAATTTCTACTTAAGTACAGTAATGAAGTATTTGTACTCCGTTACATTACAACACTGGTTTACATGTCAGTCAGACGCCCTATTGGTCGGCCCTTGACCAATAAATGATGCTACAGAGTCCAGACCTTCTGCCGTCAGTCTGAACCTCTGGATACTCAGGTTACATTTGTTTTGCCTGCAAAGATTAGGACAAACTCTCTACTTCCTCCTTGGAATCTCGTCACTTGGAGGTCGCTTACTGCTGCTGAGGATGGAGCACTTGTACAAGCTGGAGATTCATGAGATGATACCAGGTTATGATGAAGATGCTTTACGTTGTAGTTGTTATGAACAGGTTTGCTCTGAAGTCTCAAGCTGACAACAAACTAAATAGACTTCATGTTAAGTCTGGAATACATTTCCTGGATACACAAATTGCACAAGTGCAAATACACAGTTATAGAAGGGTAATGAGTTATAATTGCTTTCCAGTGTCACCCAGATGAGGAGGAGTCTGGTTCCTCTCAGGGTTTCTTCCTCAGGGAGTTTTCCCTTATGGCTTATTATGTCATTAGCTTATTTACTACAGATACGTACAGACCTCTGATATTTACATTCTGAAGTGATATATTTCCGTAAAGCTGCTTTGTGTCTATGCCCGTTACTAATAGTGCTGAACAAACTGAACTGAATTACAGCTTTACTTCTGACCATTTCAAAGCACTGACACTGAAGACCTTTTAAATGGTGAATGCTAAATAAAAATTGTACAGTAACCTTAATTAATGCGGTCTGAAAAAACCCTCAGCTACTATAGAAAAGCGTTTTTTCTGCTAATACGTTTTAGCCTGTTAAGTCGTATCGCTATTCGTGCTGTACATTATTTACTGATAAAGATAGCTAGTTAACACTTAATTAATGTGGCAGTGTAGCAGAGAAAACGCTACTTTTTAGAGTCTTTAACAAATTCTTTTCTTCTTGTTTAGGGCTCATTAAAAGACGTGTGTGTGTGTGTGTGTGTGTGTGTGTGGGAGAGAGAGACAGAGCTCTACTAGTTCATGGCAAACTCTCTTGATGCACTGAGGTGAACATCAGCCATTATTTTTGTCAACACGCTCTCTAGTTGATATAACATTGGTGACAGCAGGACAAACTTATTTCACAGATGTTTCTCAATGTGAAACTTTACTATAAACAGAGGAAATGTACAAAGTCTAAAACACTTTTTGTATAAGAAAAATAAAGATCCTGCTGTAGGAGGGGAATCATCTTCATCATGGAAATTACAAAACACCATCACTACCATCTCATTCACCAACATCACCGTTACCACCATCACTACCATCACATTCACCATCACTACCATCTCATTCACCAACATCACCGCCACCACCATCACTACCATCACATTCACCATCACTACCATCTCATTCACTAACATCACCGCCACCACCATCACTACCATCACATTCACCATCACTACCATCTCATTCACCATCACTGCCATCTCATTCACCAACATCACTGCTACCACCATCACTACCATCACATTCACCATCACTACCATCTCATTCACCAACACTACCACCTCATTCACCAACATCACCGCTAAAACCATCACTACCATCACATTCACCATCACTGCCATCTCATTCACCAACATCACTGCTACCACCATCACTACCATCACATTCACCATTCACTAACATCACCGATACCACCATCACTACCATCACATTCACCATCACTGCCACCTCATTCACTAACATCACCGCTACCACCATCACTACCATCACATTCACCATCACATTAACCAACATCGCCGCTACCACCATCACTACCATCTCATTCACCAACATCACCGCTACCTAAATCAATACCATCACATTCACCAACACCACCATCACTATCACTAACAAACCCGCTACCACCATCACTACCACTAACAAACCCGCTACCACCATCACTAACACCCCCACTACCACAATCACTACCACCATCACTACCTTCACATTCACCAACACCACTACCATCATTATCACCAACACCAACACGCCCACCTTGTTCATTATTTTCTTTCAACAGAACGATTCCAAGGCAGTGAAGCTGAATTCATTCATTCTTTACTAGAATTAACTAATTTAATCTTCAACATTCAGGATTTTGACACACAAACAGTTCTATAGAGTATACAACTTAAAATGTGAAACAAAAACTTGGCCACGTTTCCTGTACTGTCCATGTAGGTTTAAAAAAAAGAATAGAAATGATGAGAATAATGAATAAAATAAAGAGTTAACAGAATATAATGTCATTTGTTACACATAGTACAGCATTACAGTATTCTATAAAAATGTCTACTGGAATAAAACGATTCTACTGGAAGAAATATAGAATGAGAATAGAATTAAAGATGAATATGATAGATAGATAGATAGATAGATAGATAGATAGATAGATAGATAGATAGATAGATAGATACTGTAGGTGTGTTGCAAACCCTTTTTTAATTGTCTAGGGAAACAAGGGTGCAACATTAAAACACTGAATGTGTACTGGAAAAATAATTAGAAACCACTAAATCCACAATGTTTTCGTTTATTTTAGTGAACCCACTATTTACATACAATTACAAATTATATTCATTTGTTAACAAAACCAAAAATAATTCACAAAAGAACGGGAACAAGAGAAAAGAACAGGACCGTGCCAAATCAAAGAAAGAAACAAAACATAACCAATCTTACTAAACAGGAAGCAAAACTTCTAATCTAGCTCCACCATAAAAAAAACATACATTGAACAAAAAGAAAAATCTTCAGCGTCCAAGACTCCCTACATACACTACACTTACTAAAACCCAAAAATACAAAGATTGGCACGTGTCACTGTCAATGACCTCGTCAAAAATCAACTGGCAAAAGAGTGAAGCCATGGCGGAAGGGAATTGGACCCTTGGCTTACCAAAGTTAACAAGTGGACTGAAGTGGACGAAAGATTTCAGATACTTAGGGATCTTTTTAAATGATGAAAAGAAAATCTGGGAAGGAGTATTAGAAAAAGTAGAAGGTAAACTTAAAAAATGGGAATGGCTAAAACCAAACATGTCGATTTCACACCTTCCGTTTATGTCTAAAATACTAGAAAAGGTTGTGTCTGTTCAACTGAGCTCCTTCTTACAGGAGAACAATATCCTCGAAGAGTTTCAGTCAGGTTTCAGGCCCCATCATAGCACAGAAACTGCTCTTGTTAAAGTTACAAATGACTTGTTCTTAGCTTCGGACAAAGACTGTATGTCACTATTAGTTCTACTTGACCTTAGTGCAGCATTCGACACTATAGATCACAACATTCTCCTAGATCGCTTACAAAATTACACAGGTATTCATGGACAAGCTTTAAGTTGGTTTAGATCCTACCTGTCTGATCGATACCATTTTGTAGAATTAAATGGTGAATCCTCCAGTTTATTACCAGTTAACCATGGGGTCCCTCAAGGATCAGTTCTAGGACCTCTGCTTTTCTCGATATACATGCTTCCATTAGGGAACATTATCAGAAGACACGGGATTAGCTTCCATTGCTATGCTGACGACACACAGTTATACATCTCATCAAAACCAGATGAAATAACTAAATTGTTCAAATTAACTCAATGCCTTAGAGAGATAAAAGACTGGATGAGCTGTAACTTTCTGTTGTTAAACTCTGATAAGACAGAAATACTACTTATAGGCCCAAAAACCGGTACACAGAAACTCTCACAACTTAACTTCCAATTAGAGGGATGTACTGTTACTAGTAGCTCGACAGTGAAAGACCTGGGTGTTATATTAGACAGTAACTTGTCTTTTGAAAATCATATCGCCCAAACCACAAAAATAGCCTTCTTCCACCTTAGAAATATTGCCAAGCTGAGAAACATCCTGTCTGTATCTGATGCTGAGAAGCTAGTTCATGCTTTCATGACCTCTAGACTGGACTATTGTAATGCATTACTAGGTGGTTGTCCTGCATCTTTAATAAATAGGCTACAGTTAGTCCAAAATGCAGCTGCCAGAGTTCTCACTAGGACAAGAAAGTATGACCATATAACCCCAATTTTATCATCTCTACACTGGTTACCTGTTAAGTTTAGAATTGATTACAAACTGCTGCTACTTACGTACAAGGCTCTTAATGGTTTATCTCCCATGTACCTAACTAGTCTTCTAACACGTTACAATCCTTCACGCTCTCTGAGATCACAAAACTCAGGACTTCTGGTAGTCCCCAGAATATCTAAGTCTACTAAAGGTGGTAGAGCATTTTCTTATTTAGCTCCCAAACTCTGGAATAGTCTTCCTGATATTGTTCGGGGCTCAGACACACTTTCACAGTTTAAATGTACATTAAAAACTCATCTCTTTAGTCAGGCGTACACATAATACATCCCATAATATTGTACACTATTACACTAGACTTGCACATTCTTATGAACAGCAGATATGTTAATCCCTCTGCACTGCTCTTCTCTTCTTTCTACTCATGCTGAGACACCCATGCTATGATCGTCTTCCGTGCGATGAAATTTTTTGGACCTCCACTGAGACATGGCTGACTCTGTGAGAACACTGAGACATCTACAGATCTACCGGCTCCAGTTGGACTCTGTGATACTTGTATATTTGTAACCACACCATCTAGTGTCACCCATATGAGGATGGGTTCCCCTTGAGTCTGGTTCCTCTCAAGGTTTCTTCCTTTACCAATCTAAGGGAGTTTTTCCTTGCCACTGTTGCCTGAGCCTCCTCAGACTTGCTCATTGGGATAAATACACATACACACACATACATACATACACACTGTGATCTGTATATATCTAGAATTTTTATTATACTAATTCTTTATACTTCTCCTTATCTTTATCTTTTGTTCTATGTTTATGTTCTGTAAAGCTGCTTTGTGACAATGTCCATTGTAAAAAGCGCTATACAAATAAACTTGATTTGATTTGATTTGATTTGACATGTCGCTAAGGGGGAGGGTGCTGGTGGCCAACAATTTAGTTGCCTCAACACTGTGGCATCGCCTAGCTTGCCTGGAGCCCCCTACAGGCCTTGTTGAAAAAAACAGCACTGGTAAACTTTGTATAGGACAAACTACACTGGGTTCCTCAAAGTGTTCTCTTCCTCCCTAAGGACAAAGGAGGGCAGGGCCTAGTAGACATTCGGAGCAGAGTCGCAACTTTTCAGTTTCAAACTGTACAAAAATACCTGATTGCGTCTGATTCCCTGATATGGAGAGAGTTTCTGAGTTTTATTCTGCAAAAAGTCAATGTTTTTTGTTGTGATCGCACTTTATTTTTAATGGACCCAAGTGTTTTAAATGTTTCTAACATGGCTAATTTTTACAAAAGTCTTTTTAAAACATTGACTCTTTTTGAGCTTGGGTCCAGCTGCCCGGCTGTCTCTCTATATTGGCTCCTAGAAGAGCCTTTAGTGGGAGGAGGACGATTAGACATTAGAGACATTTCTGCAGGCCTCACACAAAGCTGAGTTAAAAATAAAAAAAACCCTGTCTCTCTCTTTTTCTCTCTCTCTCTCTCTCTCTTTCTTTCTATCCCCAAAGCTTCACTTTCATACATTGCCATGTGGAGATTCATTTCTTTTTCCTCTGCCTGCTTTTTTCCACTGAAGGAACTATATGAAGTGGCCCAGAACTGCGGCGAGACCTCTTTGGCCCAGAAGGCTCTACAGAAGGCTGATTTGCTGGAAGCAGGTGAGAATGTTGTTCCAGCTGAGGCTTCAGAAAATATTTTGTTTAGCAGTGCACAGTTCAGAAAGCAGCAGTACTTTTCTAAAACTCTGCTCCATCACTAATCACAATAACAGATACAGTGGTGTAAAGAAGTGTTGGCTCCCTTCCTGATTTTTTGTTTTATTTTATTTATTATTAAGGGAAAACAAAATTCAAACCTACATGGTTTATATATATATATAAAATATATATGGGGGCCACGGTGGCTTAGTGGTTAGCACGTTCGCCTCACACCTCCAGGGTCAGGGTTTGATTCGCCTCCACCTTGTGTGTGGAGTTTGCATGTTCTCCCCGTGCCTCGGGGGTTTCCTCTGGGTACTCCGGTTTCCTCCCCCGGTTCAAAGACATGCATGGTAGGTTGATTGGCATCTCTGGAAAATTGTCCCTAGTGTGTAATTGCGTGAGTGAATGAGTGTGTGTGCCCTGTGATGGGTTGGCACTCCGTCCAGGGTGTATCCTGCCTTGATTCCCGATGACGCCTGAGATAGGCACAGGCTCCCCGTGACCCGAGGTAGTTCAGATAAGCGGTAGAAGATGAATGATTTTATATATATATATATATATATATATATATATATATATGGCTGTTTTGCTGCTTCAGGACCTGGAAGACTTGCTGTTATAAATAGAACCATGAATTCTACCAAAAAATCCTGAAGGACAAAGTGCAGCCATCTGTTCGTGACATCAAGCTGAAGCGAACTTGGGTTCTGCAGCAGGACAATGATCCATAACACACCAGCAAGTCCACCTCTGAATGGCTGAAGGAAATCAAAATGAAGACTTTGGAGTGGCCGAGTCAAAGTCCTGACCTGAATCCTATTGAGATGCTGTGACATGACCTTAAAAATGCGGTTCATGCTCGAAAACCCTCCAATGTGGCTGAATTACAACAATTCTGCAAAGATGAGTGGAGCAAAATTCCTCCACAGCCTCATCTGTAACAGACTCATTATAAGTTATCACAAACACTTGATTGTGGTTCTTGCTGCTAAGGGAGACTCAACCAGTTGTTAGGTTTAGGGGCAAACACTTTTTCACACAGGGCCATGTAGGTTTGGATTTAGTTTTCCCTTCATAATAAAAACCTTCATTTAAAAAATGCATGTTGTGTTTACTTGTGTTATCTTTGACTAATATTTAAATTTGTTTGATGATCTGAAACATTAAAGTTTAAAAAACGTGCAAAAAAAATAAGATCAGGAAGGGGGCCAACACTTTTTCACACCACTGTACATCCTTTAATAATATCCTCTTTGTACCAGTTGCTTTAGTTTTCTTCGTCTAATGACTTCATTCAGTCATTCATCTTCTACCGCTTATCCGAATTACCTCGGGTCACGGGGAGCCTGTGCCTATCTCAGGCGTCATCGGGCATCAAGGCAGGATACACCCTGGACGGAGTGCCAACCCATCACAGGGCACACACACACACTCTCATTCACGCAATCACACACTAGGGACAATTTTTCCAGAGATGCCAATCAACCTACCATGCATGTCTTTGGACCGGGGGAGAAAACCGGAGTCCCCGGAGGAAACCCCCGAGGCACGGGGAGAACATGCAAACTCCACACACACAAGGTGGAGGCGGGAATCGAACTCCGACCCTGGAGGTGTGAGGCGAACGTGCTAACCACTAAGCCACCGTGCCCCCTCGTCTAATGACTTGTTATATAAAACTGCTGTAAAAAATGTGGGCTGATTTAAATTCAGCAAGACCAATGTACTATTATTTTTTTTCCCCAGACATCAATGCCCACGAGTTCATCCCACAAATATTGTGTCCATGTGCCTTTACTTGCTTCTGCAGACTACATTAATGTTCTCAGTGCATATGTCAGGTTTGGATGGAAAGGCATAGTGATATACTGGTGCATTTGTGTGTCATCATTATCATACTCAAGCCACTGCTCAGTAACATTGGAGTAACCGTAGACAATCAACTGTGCTTTTTCTCATGTATTGTTAATGTGACACTGTCGGTTTCTTCTCTTCAACATCAGAAGGGTTCTGATGTCCATTTTTATCCACACAGGCTGCTCAGGTACTTGTACAGTCTCTTGTCATATTGAGACTGAAGCACTTCAATTGATCCAAAATGCAACTGTGTGACTTTTCACCCTTCCTAAGCACTGGCTGCACGCATCAGATTCACAACACGGATGCTGGCCTACAAAGCCAAAAATAGACCAGCTCCATCTTACCTTAAAGCTCTTATCACTCCTCGCACTGCACCTCGCAAACCTCAGCTACCGTTTCTGTTTACTGCTGATCACCGGAGCTCGAGGGAATCAACACTCGTTCGTTTGCATCCTGGAGATGAATTGTCAGGGTTAACGAGGGGAAACGACACGAGGGGCACCACGTAGACATGACCTTGACCCTGTGATAAACTGTTGACCCTGTGATAAACTGTTAATATGTCTGCGTTTTTAGGCTTTCTTTTTCCTTCCAGGAGGAAAAGAAGGTGGAAAAAAAGGAGGAGAAGGAAAAGGCTGCATCATTTTTAGTATTAGACGAGGTGCAGGTTAAAAAGGGTATTGTGTGTGTGAGAGTGAGTGTGTGTGTATGTGTCTGAGTGTGTGTTCACACCCCATACACACACTCATAAGCCTCTTATTTATGTCCTTGATGATTTCCTTGCTCCCTCGAGCAGGCCTGGGGTGCTTAAGAGCATCAGAGAGAGAGAGAAAGAGAGAGAGAAAGACTGAGAACATGAGTGATTTGGAGCACTTTCTGCTGCCTGAAGTCTTGATGGTGATTTTATTTTCTTCTCTGAAGGTCACATCAAGGCCTCATCGTTTCTGCAGAGCTTGACGTTGTAACGAATCAAACAGCATTTAAAAAAAAACACCCTGGCTTACGATAATGTACCAGATCTTTTTCTTGTGTATTAATGAAAGACTATAAGACTTACGTTTGTCATTGTTTTCCTCATGGTGATGTTTTCTCATCACTGATATTTAGCGCATCACTGATAATTAGTCTTATTTTCTAGACAATATTTCCTGACATGTTTTTTTTTTTTTTAATGCATTCATTTCTCTACAGCCAGTCCTCTAATTTGATTGGTCCAGCAGAGTTACAGGAGTGCTTATAATTAGTGTAACTGCACTGGGATGTTTTATGTGACCATGTAATATTCCACTTCCTAGTTCAAAGCCGTCACTACAGTAGCGTTAGTGACATCTTCGGCAAGTATGGCAAGTAATATGTTGGACTTATAATATAAAAGCTTGTCAGAGGAAGATGGAAACTGGGTGTCGGCTTGGCTGTGATTAATTACTGAACTCACCGTGGAGCTTTCAGCTTTCAGCCCCGTTATTAGATTAGATCATATTCATCTTTATTGTCAGTAGTGAAGTATAGACATATGTACAGTTATACAGACTAAATAGATATATAGATCATCTAGATATGAACATAAACAATATAATATTCATTATAGCTAGATGCTTATATATATATATATATATATATATATCCTCAGCATGGTTGTCTGTATATGTTAAATTCTGAATCTTCTCAATCATTATGATGTTTGTGTGTGTTCTTGTTTCAGCACAGCCCTCCGGTAGCACACCCACTGAACAGCCCAACACCAGTGAAGAAGAAAGGAACAAGGGGTGTGTGTGTGTGTGTGTGTGTGTGTGTGTGTACACCGAGTGTATGTGTGTGTGTGTATGTATGTGTGTGTACAGGGAGTGTATGTGTGTGTGGGTACAGGGAGTGTGGTGTGTGTGTGTGTGTGTACAGGGAGTGTATGTGTGTGTACAGGGAGTGTGTGGGTGTGTGTGTGTGTACAGGGAGTGTATGTGTGTGTACAGGGAGTGTGTGGGTGTGTGTCAGTGTGTGTTAGTGATGTCGGGTTGGGCCGGGTGAAAAAATTGTCACTTTACTGCGGGGCGGGTTGGGGCAGGTCATTAAAAGCAAAATATAAAAAAAATATTTTGGAATATATATTTTTATATTTTATGTGATTCTTTGATAAGGTTACAATACGTAGGCCTACGTAGCAACGTAACTTTTGTGATGACCCCAAATCTTTGGCTTCGCGTCATGAAAGCGCCAATCAGCTCCCGCCACAGCTACAACAATAAAACAGAAAATTAAAATGGAAGACGAAGTGCGAGTGAAATTAAGGTCGGGAATTTACAAAATCCGAAGAAAAGAAGGTAAATCTGCAAAATCTAATGTTTGGGAACGGTTCTCAGAAATTGTTGCAGCAGGAGACAACAGCAGTATCGGCTACGTTAAGTGCAACTCGTGTGAAAAAATATACAAACACGAGAGCCACAAAACGGGCACTTCCAGCATGTCAAGGCATATTTGTGGGGGGTCTAAGAAAAAGGACGACACGTCTCAAAATATTACCGCTTTTCTCAAAAGTAAAGTACCAGCACATGTCAAGTCCGAGGTTACAGACGCTTGTGTTGAATTGTGCTGTCAAGATCTGCGGCCCTTCGACATAGCATCTGGAGATGGATTTCATACCATAGCCCAGTGTCTAATTAACATTGGTTCACGTTACAGACGTGTGGATGCCAGCAGTGTACTCCCTCACAGGCAAACTGTTTGTGACAGAGCCAAAGCAACTACGACAGAAAAAAAAGAAATCCTCTCAAAGAACATAAATAAAGCTCTGGATTATGGCATAGCTATTACCACTGACATGTGGACTGATGAGTTCAACAAACGGGCATACACGGCGTTTACTGGTCACTTCCACGACTGGAAATTGGAGAGCCGTGTCATAACCACAGCTGAATTTGATTCTACTCTCAAAAAGGCAGCGCATGACCCAGGAGGATAAGTGGTGTAGAGGATGGATGGATGGATGGATGGATGGATGGATGGATGGATGATGGAAGTTAATACACCAATCATCCATACGCCAAAGAAACAGCATTAGCATTCTGAACAAAGCGTTTTATAAACCAGTCTCACTATCTTTCCGTCCTCCTCTAGAGTCGGTGATGAAAAGACGGACAATTTGGGGGACCCTTTTAAGAGACACTGCTAAATCCTGCCATCTGGCCATGGACTCAAACAGGTGTGTGTGTGTTTTTATGCGTGTTCATGTTGCATTGTTTGAGTAATGTATCTGTATGTACATCCTGGCGTGTGCATGTATTATGCTTGTGATCTTCTGCCTTACTTGCACTGATGCACTTTCATTATAGCCATTAATCACCCCAGGGAATGTTCTGAATTCCATTTCAGCCCCTGCGTTCTCTTTTCCTAAAATTTGTTCGACTCGGCTGCTTTTTCTCAAGTACAATTGTAGTTAACTATTCATCCCAGAACTCCAATGTTTTATTCTTTTCAGGTCTGCATAATAACGCTACTTTTCTTCCTCAAATACATATTTATCGGACAGTGCCGACTGCAGGCTATTACAGACAGCTGCATCAGCTTTTTAAATGCCAGCATAATCTCGAATGTTAATTACGGAGGCGAGTATCGTTTAACACAAAGCTACAGTAACTGTTCCTCTGTATCTGAACAATACACACACACTCACACACACACGAGCGTATGATGAACGAATGCTTACTCTGTGTATATACGTCGTATATTATAGAATCAGATTTGCTCATTAACGTCCTGTGCGTAATGCGAGATTAAACTTCTCAGACCGGTTCGACTTAACATCACAGAACCTTCGACAGATTTGGCAGGAAGGAATAGAAGATAAAAGGGAAATGATTTATAATCATAACTCAAACTATTCCTCCCTGTAAAGCTTGCTGTAATATTAAATTGGATTGAAGGTACAAATCTGGCAGAGATGACAAGCTCTAAACTAACTGATATCATGTCTTTTTCTTCTTCTGTAGAATTCCCGCTTATTGGCCACGACGTTCGGGTGCGGATTTACACGCTGCCCTTCCTGACTGTTCTAAACTGTTCTTGATCAGCCAGGTTTCAACGTTCATTAATGTTTTTGGTTCCTGATTAAAATCACCACCGATAGGATCTAATGTTATGTCGGGGTGAGGCAAGATGAGGCAGTTTATTAACGATAATAATAATAATAATCATTTAACATCATCTGTTTTATGTCTAAAAGTATGTGCACCCCAACCATCACACCCATGTGTGCTTCTTCTCCAAAATGTTACCACAGATTTAGAAGCACACAGTTATATTAAACGACTTTGTACACTGCAGCTTTATGATTCCGCTTCAGTGGAACTAAGGGCCTTTTTACACCTGGTCACTTCATGTGTTGTCTCTGATCCGATAGCTATCTGATTTGTTAAAACTGTTCCATTTACATTAGGCCACATAAATGCGTCTCGGCGAATCGGATATCAATCCGATCTTTCTACTCCCGCCCAATATGCAAATATATTTTACCTCATTTCCTTGGTAATTGAAATGGAACACGCTTTGGTGTATGCGGTTGCTACAAAAAACAGCATTTACTGATTGCTGCATTTTCGCTGGCGGCAGCAGTGCATTTTAAGACCTAACGAGACACCTGGGTGAAAGATCGGAGCCAGCACTGGTGGGAAAACATATTTGTTTCTGGCGTGATGCACGACTCGCGAGTCACCTGCGAGTGATGTACTTCCGTTTATAGTGCTGACGTACAGTATGTGGCTTGAACAACCACATTCATTTACACCTGTCCAGTTTCATCTGAAATGCGTCCCAGACCACCTCCTGAAGTGGTTTGAGCGATCGGATTTATATCCGTCTCGAAACCGTTTCGGAGGGCATTTACACCTGGTCTTTTTACAATCGGATAGCTATCTGATCACAGAAAACGCATGAAGTGACCAGGGGCCTATTGCACAAAACTAGGATAAGGGATTAAGCCGGGATATCTTGGTGATCCTGGCTCAATTTATCCATGATCCGGTTGCACTAAAGGTGGATTAGGGGGCAGTAGGATGTTATGGTATAAATTACCATGGAGATTTATTCTGTGGAGCTAAGTTCCAGGATCTATTTAATCTCATCCCTTATGTCAGTCAGCAGTCACCACAAACGGAAACCAATAGTTATTCCACTGCCCACTATACATTGTTATCACATATAACTAGACCCACTGTCATTATCGCTTGTGGTCATTAATTTTAATCATTTTGGATAAATGATTTTTAGATGATGTTGCTATCATTAGATCATTTACAGTTTCCCATAGACTATAAGGCTGTATATAAAATGATAGAATATTAGGGCCACAGAGGAAAAAAAAAAGAGGAGGTCATAATATCGTAACCCGTTGTTTTAGAGGAGGACAGTTGTTAAAATGACAGCTGTGGGGCATTCCGTGGAATTGTTCTTCAGTATGCATTCACAAACAAGGACATAATTAATCTTTTGGCACATCAGCATCCCATTGTCATAAGTATCAGAACTGTAAAAAGAATATGCATCTTTTCCGCAGAAAGCCACTCTCTAACCTCATAAATTTATGCCTTTTTCCTTCTTCCTCAGTGTGGCCCTAATACTCTGTCATATAAAATACACATTCCATATAAAAACACAAAGTGTAACATTATGTTCCTTTATTGAATAAGGATAAAACAAAGCAGGTAAACCATTAGCTCCTTTCAAAACTGAAGTCACACAGTGACTCTACAAGATGGAAAGCACAGAATCAAAACAAAAGGACAAATACACATTGAAAAAGGTCTGTATATAACACACCCCACATGTCTGCACACTGAAATAAATGCAGGACAATTCCATACACATCAACTGAACAGACAAATGAATGGATGCTGTAGCCTCCCTGCAAGCTTGTATTACACACAGTATACAGCACAAACATCATAAGAGGCCAAATCAGTTAAAAAATAAATAAATAAATTTGAACACAAAAAAACCCAAATTCCTCTGCCACCGCAGGACATATTTAACCAAAATTGAAAGCACACATACTAACTAAAATAATTCAACACATATTGGTCCCTCAGCAGCCGACCACTGTGGTCATCAGGGATGATTGCTGGATTGTCCCAGTCCATGGCTGGTGGCACTCTGGGGTCCCTCTCCTTCCTCAGGCAGGCCACATTGTGGAGAACAGCACAAGCCACAGTAATGTCACATGCCCTCACAGGGCTGACCCTTAATTTGTGAAGGCAGTGAAAGTGTGCCTTCAGGAGGCCAAAGGTCATTTCAACTCTGGTCCTGGTCCTGGCATGGTTGTAGGCCTGCTGTGCTTCCTGGGGGTCTGTGAAAGGTGTCAGGAGAAAAGTCCGGCAGCCATACACCCTGTCTCCCAGCAACACACCAGAGAGTTCACCTGTCAACACAAAATCTCATCATTACTACCTCATAAACACAGTGATATTCTTGACACAGCCATGATGTAAAAAAGTGGACCGTTTTGGCCCGGTCATGTTTAATCTACATCACGCACGCACACACACGCACACACGAAAAGAGACACGTTCTTTATCACACAAGAACATTCCATGAAGTCAGTGAGCAAGCGACCTTGGGTCCTTTGAAAGGCGCTATATAAATTAAAGTGATTATTATTATTAGCTCATCTATTTATTCAATTCAGTTTTATTTATATAGTGCTTTTCACAATTGTTTCAAAGCAGCTTTACATTAATAAAAGCAGGAGAACACACAGAAAAATCGGACAACATAAGAAGCAGAGTACAACGGCTAAGATTAAACCGTACTAGTGAGCGTAGTAATAATGTAAGGCTTTGATCATTTATTGAAGCCTTATACAGTGTGATGGAGTTACTCTACACAATTTCACTCATATCTGCAGTCCATTTCAATTAAAAATTCAAAAGTTTCATAATCAGAGTACAACTGCGTTTTTGGAGATGTGAATTAACTATTTGGATTGTAATTGATGTTTTTAGCGGAGCGGTGAGTGTGTAATTGTGAACTACTTACGCATTCAGGTGGTCTGCAATACTTTGCCACGCTTTTTCTCTTTGCTTTATCACTGTGGCGGTGTTGCCTTTCTTCTTAATTATGTCTTTTACCTCCTCGTATGCCTCCATGAGGATTTGTGCCTCTGACGGGGAAAAGTACGCCGCTCTAGTTGCCATGGTGAATCTGTGATCGGTGGCGGGTCTGTTTGAGTGAGCCGTGAGCGCTCACATATCCAGGATTGGTTTCACCTGGCTTGTTGAATCCGTGTCTGCTCATCCTGGCTTGGTCTTTGTGCAACCAATTAAGCCTGGACGCGCTTGTTTTGGATTCATTGAGCTCAGCTCAGTCATTTATCCTGGATGTCTTAATTCTACTTTTGTGCAACAGGCCCCAGGTGTAAAAACCCCCTAAGAGACACAAACACTGTTCCAGCATGACAACGACACTGTACATGAAGCCCCAGAGCTTCATGAAGACATGGTGTGGAGGTTAAGACTTTAGTGGAAGAACTCGAGTGTCCTGCACAGAACCCTGACTCTGACTCAACACCACTGAACACAGACTGAACCCCAGACCTCCTCACCTCACATCAGTGTCTGTTCTCACTAACATTCTTGTAGCTTGTAACAACATCTAGTGGAAAGACTTCTCAGGAAAGAGGAGCTTATAATAACAACAAGCAGCACATGAATGTGACAGTCAGGTTTCCATATACTTCTGGCCATATAGTGTACTTTATGTGCAGCTTAATAGAGGATCTTGGTGCATGTCATCAGCATGTATTTTTGTCACTTATCAGTGCTGCTAACCAACCTGCCGAACGGCTCGGAATATTGTTTATCCCCTTTTCCTAGCGTGTTAGCTCATTATCATTCTTAAGCAGGATTCTCCAGACCCTGCTGTTTCCACAGTATGCTTGAACAGCTCTGATGAGAAAGGGTGTTAGGGTGAGCGTCTGAGTTGCAGGAATCAAGCCTGTCTGCCACCAGGTCATTAATTACCCTGGAAAGTAACTAGGAGTGGGTGTTTAAGACTGGTTAGACTGGGGCATTAGGATCAGCATTGACATGTAGTCAGTTCAGGGGATGCAGTACTGACCTAGCTACGGCACATATCTGGCTTTGGCTTCCATGACCATCCTTATTTGAAGATTTTCTATTAGGGATTGTCTTTTTAAACTCACAGGTTTGCACTCATGCATTTTATATGGATAGGTTAATTTACTCACCTTTCTAGCCATTAGTTCTGTGTTGTCTTATGTAGCTCTGTGCCTTTATATTGCACCAGGGTCCTGGAGGAACGTTGTGTTATTTCACCGTGTACTGCATCAGCTACAGTATATATGGGCGAAATGGCAAGAAATGTTTCTTGACTGAAAAGATTCAGACTCCAGCTACACAAACATGGCTCTTGAAGGTATTGAGAGTGTGAAATGGTGAGGGGAAACCACCCGGTCCTACTAGTTAGTCAGATGCTGGAACGTCTGGAAAACACTGATCAAATAACGCACAAGGAGATCCCAGGAGGGAAAATGCGAGATAGATAGTGGAATCCAGTTAACTTCAGTAGAGGCACATAGTCACACTCTTACTGGTTGGATAGATGACAGATGAAACATAGATCGGTGGTAAGGGAGGTGACAAACCACACCACTGTGAAGGAGAGATGGGGCAACTACTGAACAACAAGCAGGAAGTGTAGTGTTTACATTTACGGTGTTTGGCAGACAGCCTTTAAGGGTTTAAGGGCCTCATTTAGGGGCCCAGCAGGGCAACCTACTACTGAGATACCACAAAGAATCTAACACATAGTTCCATATAATGGGCATGAGATCCAATCTGAGTACAGGGCTGAAGGCCGAAATGGTTGTGTGACAGATTATTGCACCAGTTTGGGGCATTGTTTTGGGGCAGATTTAGGCATCTGCACATATCCAGATACATCTAGGGGATTCTCAGCTTCCCTAAATGTTGGGATGGTTGAAAGAACTCTGCTTTCTTTACAAGGAAAACAGCCTTAATGTTAAAAACTCTACATATCTGTATTCCATTAAGTCCTGAGAGACTTGAGTCAGTTCTGCTTCCAGATCTTCTTCTTCTTTCGGCTTTTCCCTTCAGGGGTCGCCACAGCGAATCATCTCTCTCCACCTAACCCTATCTTCTGCATCCTCAACATTTGCACCCACTAGCTTCAATTCCTCATTAATTACATCCATATACCTCCTCTTTGGCCTTCCTCTTTGCCTCCTGCCTGGCAGCTCCATGTCCAACATTCTCCTACCAATATACTCACTCTCCCTCCTCTGAACATGTCCAAACCATCTTAATCTCGCCTCCCTAACTTTGTCCCCCAAACGTCCAACATAGGCTGTCCCTCTGATGTACTCGTTCCTAATCCTGTCCAATCTTGTCACACCCAAAGAGAACCTCAACATCTTCAGTTCGGCTACCTCAATCTCTGACTCCTGTCTCTTCTTCAGTGACACTGTCTCTAAACCATACAGCATGGCCGGTCTCACCACTGTCCTGTACACCTCCCCCTTGATTCTTGCTGATATTTTCCTATCACACAGAACTCCTGACACCTTTCTCCACCCACTCCAACCTGCCTGCACTCGCTTCTTTACTTCTTTCCCACTCTCTCCATTACTCTGGACTGTTGACCCCAAGTACTTAAACTCCTGTACCTTCTTCACCTCTTCACCCTGTAACCTTACTGTTCCACTTCCCTCCCTTTCATTCACACACATGTACTCAGTCTTACTACGACTGACTTTCATTCCTCTTCTCTCCAGCGCAAACCTCCACCTCTCCAGGTTTTCCTCCACCTGCTCCCTGCTCTCACTACAGATCACAATGTCATCTGCAAACATCATCGTCCAAGGAGACTCCTGTCTGACCTCCTCTGACAACTGGTCCATCACTATAGCAAACAGGAAGGGGCTCAGAGCCGATCCCTGATGCAGTCCCACCTCCACTGTGAACTCCTCTGTCTGACCTACAGCACACCTCACCACTGTCCTGCTCCTCTCATACATGTCCTGCACCACTCTGACATACTTCTCTGCTACTCCTGACTTCCTCATACAGTACCACAGCTCTTCTCTTGGCACCCTGTCATACGCTTTCTCTAAGTCTACAAACACACAGTGCAACTCCCTCTGACCATCCCTATACTTCTCCATCAACATTCTCAGAGCAAAAATTGCATCTGTTGTGCTCTTTCTGGGCATGAAGCCATACTGCTGCTCACAAATTTCCACCACCTTCCTTAACCTAGCTTCCACTACTCTTTCCCACAACTTCATTATATGGCTCATCAACTTTATCCCCCTATAGTTGCTGCAACTCTGCACGTCACCCTTATTCTTAAAGATCGGCACTAACACACTCCTTCTCCATTCCTCAGGCATCCTCTCACTTTCTAATACCCTGTTGAACAAACTAGTTAAAAATTCCACTGCTGCCTCTCCTAGACACTTCCAGACCTCTACCGGGATGTCGTCAGGACCAACTGCCTTTCCACTTTTCATCCTCTTCAAAGCCTTCCTGACTTCATCCTTTCTAATCTTATCTACTTCCTGTTCCACAAAGTTCACCCCTTCTACTCTTTTTTCCCTCTGATTTTCCTCAGTCATCAGCTCCTCAAAGTATTCCTTCCATCTCCTCTGTACACTCTCCTCACTTGTGAGCACCCTTCCATCTCTATCCTTAATAATTCTAACTTGCTGCACATCCTTCCCATCTCGATCCCTCTGTCTAGCTAACCTGTACAAGTCCTCCTCTCCTTCTCTAGTGTCTAACCTAGTGTACAACTCTTCATATGCCTTCTGCTTGGCCTTAGACACCTCCCTCTTCACTCTGCACTGTAACTCCTTGTATTCCTGTCTATTCTCTTCAGTCCTGTCCATATCCCACTTCTTCTTGGCTAATCTCTTCCTCTGGATACTATCCTGAACTTCCTCATTCCACCACCAAGTCTCCTTATCTTCTTTCCTCCTTCCAGATGACACACCCAGCACCTTTCTCCCTGTCTCCCTGATCACTTCTGCTGTAGTTTCCCAGTCATCCGGCAGCACTACCTGACCACCCAGAGCCTGTCTCAACTTCTGTCTAAATTCCTCACAACATTCCTCCTTTTTCAGCTTCCACCACTTAGTTTTCTTCTCTATCTTTGACCTCTTCCTCTTACAGACCATCAGAGTCATCCTACACACCACCATCCTATGCTGTCTGGCTACACTCTCTCCCACTACCACTTTACAGTCATTAATCTCTTTCAGATTGCCTCTTCTACAAAGGATGTAGTCTACCTGTGTTCTCCTACCTCCACTCTTGTAAGTCACTCTATGTTCCTCCCTCTTGTGTTAACCACAGCCATGTCCATCCTCTTAGGAAAGTCTACTACTATCTGTACTTCAAGGTTCCTTTCCTTAACTCCAAACTTGCCCATCACCTCCTCATCACCTGTGTTCCCCTCACCAACATGTCCATTAAAATCCGCTCCTATCACCACTCTCTCACCCTTGGGAATACTCTCAATCACCTCATCGAATTCACACCAGAGTCTCTCTTTCTCCTCTAACTCACAACCTACCTGCGGGGCATAACCACTAACAACATTCAACATCACCCCTTCAATCTCTAACTTCAGACTCATCACCCTGTCTGACACTCTCTTCACCTCCAGAACATTCCTCACAAACTCCTCCTTCAGGACCACACCTACCCCATTTCTCTTACTATCCACACCATAATAAAACAGCTTGAAACCTGCTCCTATGCTACGAGCCTTGCTACCCTTCCACTTGGTCTCCTGTACACACAGTATATCCACCTTCCTTCTCTCCATCATATTGTGGGAAATTTTTAATAAAATAATGCTAAATACACCACGATCTAGGGGAAGGGTGAGAGAGGGAGAAGAAGCCTCCATAGAGGGTCAAATGGCATATTACGCACGGGCCATTAGACGCACGCAGGTCTTAGGCAAATGTCACATTATGAACAGGCCATTAGACGCACACAGGTTTTAGGCACAGGCCAAGAAAGGTAAAAGGCCATTAGATGGGAGCAGGTCCCAGACCTAGGCCATTAGAGGTAGAGAATGATTAACCACCCCTATAGGCTAAAGACACACAGGAACACACACACAGCAATGCAGAAAGGACACACGTACACATACGGTAGTATTAAGGCCCAAAACTGAGCATAAGTTTTAATAAGAAGATTCAAACTCAGAAAGAGTCACTCTTAATATAAAATGGTTTGACAGCATGACGAGGAGGATATTGAGTCCTTTTATTAACACGCCATGGAGCTTGAGTAGCCTGGGTGCGTGTGGATGAGGCTGAAGAAGTCTGAGTAGACTTGGTAACAACTGTAGCAGTCTGTGTTGAGACATCGACCCCCTTAACAGCAGATGTGTCAATGGGTCGACCATGACTCTCCATATCCTGGATATAATGAGTGATGACCTCAGTGAGAAGATCAGCAGTAGGTGAAGGTATAGAAAGGTTGGTTTCATCCAACAGTTGAGCGACCCAAGCTGAGATTGAAGCTAAAACACAAGTCCATAAAGCCTTAGTAAGCACATACAGCCTCTGGCCACTGGGTTAATAAGTAAACTGATGGCTAATGCACATAAACCAAAAGTACAAGAAACCCATACGTACACATGAAGAAAGTGAGTTGTGTTGACAAAGATCTCATGAAGCGGAATAAAGTCTAAAAGCACGGAAAACGAACTTAAAAGCTTTATGGCCTGATGACGTAGGCTATGAGCTAAGAGACATAGGAATGAGGCCCCTCGGTTAGAAGATAATGGGAATTGGAATGGCTAAATGCATAGCCTAATGCATAGGTAAACATGGACCATTTGGAGATAATGGTATTTTTCCAAAAGCGAGCAAAAACTGCGTACGTGAGCTGTATTATGATTGGATAACGAGGAAAGGGGGGGCATGTCTAAACTGTATATAAGCTTGCTGTGACCAGCAGTGCTTCGGTGCAAGTATCGTCTACTGGACAAACTTGTATCCCTGGTACCAGCTGGTTGATTGCTGTCTTTGTGACTGTCAATAAACCTACCTCAACTGAATCCAGTCTTCGTGAGTTTGGCTGATCATTTCCTCTTTGAATTTTTACTCAGAACTGTTGTTTAAACTTATAGTCAGATTGCAGGAGCTAGCCTGGGCCAATGTAGGTTGGAGTCGGTTTTCTCCTACAATATCAGCCAGCTCTCTACCTTTCCCTGTCATAGTACCAACATTCAGAGTTCCTATTCTCAGTCCTACACGCTTACCTTTCCTCTTCTCTCTCTGTCTGTGCACTCTCCTCCCTCCTCTACTTCTTCGACCAACAGTAGCCCAATTTCCACCGGCGCCCTGTAGGTCAACGGCGCCGATGGCGGTCGTTGTTAACCCGGGCCTCGACCGATCCGGTATGAAATTCGTACTGACAATTCGCATGGTTAGATTTGGCAATGTTTTACGCCGGATGCCCTTCCTGATGCAACCCTCTCTATTTATCCGGGCTTGGGACCGGCACAGAAGTCACTGGACTGTGACCCCCATGGCTAGATTAAAAGTCTTCTGACTATTGAAAGCAAAAGCCAAGATAAAAAGAAAACAGTTAAAAGGAATAGAATGGAAAGTACCTTGGTCTCTGTTTATAAAGAAAAGAAAAGATGAATAGTCTTATTTTTTTTGCCATACTCACCATGTCACCAAAGTCTGCGGACTCAAAAATCTGACAGAACAGTGTCGACTTCGACCTGTGAAGCCACAGAGAAGCATCTCAACCACAGAAAACACACTACCTTTAAGATCCTTTCAGATGCTATAAATGTCTGTAGTTATACTGTACATCATATCTAAGGATCATATTTTGTAACAAGCAAATAAGTCATTAAATCATCTTTGTTGTATGTTATCAACAATATCACCGGTTAGCTCACGTCTGTGCACCGCTTCAGCTTAATAACACGTCTAACATTTTTACAGCTAGTTTCTCAACCATGCAGCTGAGGACCAGGTGATGAAAGCAGAAATTAAAAGAGCAGTAGTGTTTGTCCGTACTAAAGAACATGCCTTAATGTCTGGTGATAAAGTGAGCCAGCCCATGGTGGGTAAGTCGTCTAGAAAGAGGTTCCCAGATGTTGGAGAGTAAGGAGGAGCCAGGGCTGTCACTCAAACGAGAGGGTTGGATCATTCTTTTTTATTTATTTTTTTTTTATTTTTTATTTATTTGAAAGGGACAGGAGGGGCACGGTGGCTTAGTGGTTAGCATGTTCGCCTCACACCTCCAGGGTTGGGGGTTCGATTCCCGCCTCCACCTTGTGTGTGTGGAGTTTGCATGTTCTCCCCGTGCCTCGGGGGTTTCCTCCGGGTACTCCGGTTTCCTCCCCCGGTCCAAAGACATGCATGGTAGGTTGATTGGCATCTCTGGAAAAATTGTCCCTAGTGTGTGATTGCATGAGTGAATGGGTGTGGGTGTGTGTGTGCCTGCGATGGGTTGGCACTCCGTCCAGGGTGTATCCCGCCTTGATGCCTCGATGACGCCTGAGATAGGCACAGGCTCCCCGTGACCCGAGGTAGTTCGGATAAGCGGTAGAAAATGAATGAATGAATGAATGAAAGGGACAATGCACATCAATCAACATTTTTTGTTTACACTCCAAAATGTAAATGTGCCAGAATTAGCTGAAGAGCTATTTTTCATCTGCAGTCCCTTGGCAGGTCAACACAATATCATAGTACAAAAATTAAATACATGAAAAACACAAAACAAATTAAAACACTAAATAGATAATAATAAATACAATACAAAAATGGACAGTACCAAAGATAAAATAAGTTAACTATTGATGATTGCAATTTTGAGTGTTTTTAATCCAATTCTTGAGTTTGAATTATGAATAGCTGGTGCTCTTTCTGAGTTCAGTAGGGAGACAATTCCAATAATTTGAGGCCCGTACTGAAAAGACTGTTTGACCAAACTTTCTTCGCCTATACTGTATAAAACAGTCTCCCCTGGTAGCTGCCCTGTTTGCCCTATCACTGTTATTCCTCAGTTTTATGAATTCACGCAATGGTGGGGGTGGGGGTGATCTAATATTTTTAAGGTTTGCTTATAAAGGGTCTCAATTGGTTTTAGAGTTGTCATATTTGCTTGGGACCAGCTTGTGAAACAGTATGATATGTGAGAAAAAATCATGGCATGCATAAATAGTTTGGCTGCCTCTATTGTTATATATGGCCTAATGTATCTAAAGTTAGCCATATTATATCTGATGGTATTAACCACTTTTTTACATGCTTTTTAAAAGTTAAATTAGAGTCCAAAATACTACCGAGGTATTTAAAATTGGACACTTCCATGATTTTTTCTCCCTCTATAAAAACATCTGCCTGCTGTACATTTGTGGACCTCTTAGAAAAGAACATACAGACTGTTTTGTTAATGTTAAGATGCAGATCTGAGATTTTTAACCAGGCAGAAACATCCACCAATGCTTTGTTTAATTCAGTTGCTGCCTGTTGTTTGGTCTTAGTATGCAAATAAATAAACGTATCATCTGCATACATTTGTATATTAACAGATTGACAAACTGAAGGCAAGTCATTAATATACAGGCTAAACAAAAGAGGGCCCAATACTGACCCCTGGGGTACACCAATACTACAGTCAAGGTATGAAGAATAAGAATTACCAATATGTACGCACTGTTTCCTGTTAGTTAAATATGACTCCATCCATTTCATAGCCTCATCTGAGAAATTATAAGAAGATAATTTTGATAATAGTGTCTGGTGGTTCACAGTGTCGAAAGCCTTCTTAAGGTCCAAAAACACTGCACCAACTATACCACCCTCATCTAATTTTGACTTGATATTTTCAAGGAAGAAACAGTTTGCTGTCTCTGTAGAGTGGTTTGTGCGGAATCCAAATTGCATTGGATGTAAGGGTGTGTGGCCCAAGTTTAGATGGTTTTTTAACTGTTCAGCTACCCATTTTTCTGTCACCTTGGATACTACTGATAGAATACTAATGGGTCTATAATTTGACACCATTGTTTTATCACCAGACTTATAAATCGGAGATACAACTGCTGTTTTCCAAAAGCTTGGAAAAATACTTTGCCTAACTGATAAATTGATCAGATGTGTAATCGGGCAAGCAAGTGCGACCTTGTGTAATTTTAAAAACATGGTATCCAAACCATATGAATCCCTAGCTTTTGAGTTTTTTAACGAGGTTAGAATTTTTATAACCTCTGATTCAGATATTTCCTTTATTTTAAAAATTGGTTTAGTTTTATCAATAGGGATAAATGGTATAGTTTCAGTTGGGATACTTTGAACCAGCTCCCTGACTGAATTTATAAAAAAAATTATTAAATATACTTGCTATCATATCAGTATCTTGGGTCAGGATTCCATTCACTTTGAGTTCAGGTAAAATTATCCTTTGTTCTTTATTCCTACCAGTTAATTTATTAAGATTTCTCCAAATAAGTTTTCCATTTCCATGAGCTTCATTGATAGTTGTAATAAAAAATTCAGCCTTAGACTTTTGTTAAATTCCTTAATACCTTATTCCGGAGAGTTGTGAAGGTAAGCTACTATGTCCTGATTTTAAAGCCCTCTTTAAAGCAGAGTCTCTCTCTTTCATTTGTTGCCAGAGCCTATCATTTAGCCATGGTAAGGTGATCTTCTTTCCATGATTACATTTCACCTTTCTTATGAAGGCTGCTCTTTTCTCAGTGATAGTCGAAAAAAAAGTGCTGCAACTAATCTCAGTATCTCCGCTGGTTAGGAGGTCAGACCAGTCAATTTGATTTATAGCTTTTTCCAAGTTGGTTACTTCATTTTTAGGAATTTTCTCATAAAATTGTTTTCTTGAGGTTGGATATACTAATTGTTTTCTGTTTAGTTTCCTTACTATCAGTGTGATATTATGATCGGACAGACCAGTCAACAGATTATGTGATTTAATTACTCTCTCAGGTCTGTTTGTAAATATCAGGTCAATTTGTGTCTGGGAGGAGTTGGTTATTCTTGTTGGACCTTGTATCAGTTGGGAAAGATTGAATTTGTTTGTTATCTCTTTAAGTTTTTTCCTCTCTGTTTTTTTGTCCCAATTTATATTAAACTCACCCATTAAAATCAACTCCTTTTTATCATCACATTGCTTAAGGATATTATGGAGATGTTCATAAAATATATTATTGGTTGATGGTGGTCGGTATAAACAAATTACAATAAAAGACATTTGAGGAGATAGATACATGTTCAACCCAATATACTCCATGTATATTTCCTGTGACCATTCAATGAGGTTACATTTAATTGTGTTGTTAACATATACTAACAACCCCCCTCCCTTACCCTTATTTCTATCCCTCCTAAACACATTATACCCAGAAATGTCAAAGGCAGACTCAGGTGAGCGCTTATTAAGCCATGTTTCAGAAAGACCAAGAAAATCCAGATTAGAGTGAGACAATAAATGTTCTAGCTGATTGCTTTTAGACATAATACTTCGTATATTTAAATGTCCGCCGAGTAATCCTTTGGGTTTGGACTGCGGATCCCAGATCAATTTAGCATGATTAAGAGTTTTAAAAAAGTTCATTCTTCGATTTTTCTGAATCGCCGGGTTTAATCCCCACTGTTGCCGGTTGAGAAAGGGCTGTTTAGTGGAATTGGAACTGTTTTCTTGTGATGGCAGAGAAGTCAAGTTTTGAAACTCACCGTTACCTAGCGTTCGTGGACCTGAGCACTCTCCACGCCGCATCCGAGGCAAATCCCCGACAACTGCGTCCGCCACATCCAAAGCACGAACAGTACACCGTGTGTCGGCACCAGATGAAAAGTTCACATCGAGAGCACCGCTCCCTAGCACGGACGAAGCAGCCAGACCACTCCATTCGCCGCCGCTTTCCCCATGTCGCGACAGGCACCTTCCGTGCATACCTCCACTCACTGACGGAGGCATCGCCAAAACGGGGAAAATCCAGAACACCCGTAGAAGGCAGCAAATCGCCAACGGAGGCCAGGCCAGGCCCCGGGTTTAGTTGGACATCGCCAGCCAGCAGGAGGATTGCCATCAGGTAGATTATCTTTCTGTGCGGTTGTTTCAGGTTCTCAGTTCCTCTGGTATTTGTCCAGGATGGTGGTTGGGTAGCACGGCCATTGTTTGGCAAAGACTACATATTGGCTCCACGGGTTGAGATTGAAGCCGCTACGAGCGTCTTGTTCACAGCAAAATTGTTGTTGTTGATGTTGGCCTGAATAACAACTTCGCAAAGATAGTAGTAGAAGTGCAAACGCATAGTTTAAAACAAATAATATTTTAACTATGTCGGCTAGTCTGCGGTTTTTGTGTATATATTTAGAACCCAATCCGGTTTTTTGCAAGAAGGCAATTTTATCAATGTTATTTGCGTGCGCTTCAGCATGACCTGCCAATCTGCCGTTGCGCACCGCCATTTTTTCTCTAATGCCCCTTTTCCACCTAGGTAGTATGAGTGCTTGTTCGGAGCCAGAGCCTAATTTAGAACCAGTTCTTTCTTTTTTCGACAGCCAAAGCACTGGCTCTGAACCAGGAAAAGTGGTTCTTAAGTAGCACCAAAACGTTGCTGGTCTAGACGTAAGAACCGCTTGTGTCAGGGGCTGTGGGCGGGGCTACTGTTAGCGCATTTGATAATGTAATGTACCTTAATGTACCTTAAGTATACTAATGTTTAATACACTTTTACTTTACCGCGATATGATACATTATCAGCACACATGATAGTAGGTAGCTACATGCTAAGGCTAACTTTTTTCTGTTTTAATGATAAAATAACGTTATGTACTTTCTCGATTACAACCTCCGTTTATACAGATTACATGGAGCTGCATGTACTCGTTGGATTCGCCGCGTTTGGATGTTAATGTAGGTTCACAAAGCCATGAGCATTAACAGTATAAAACATGCCCCTCCCCTACAGTGATAGGCTCAATCACTAAAAACAGCCATTTTTTTAAAAAAAAAGCTCTCTAGCGCCCCCAACAGTCCAAAAACCCAATTTTGTGCTGACTTGTAAGGCAAAGATTCTGATTCTGGTTCTGACTCGGAGTGGGTGGGGCCTAACCCGGAAGTAGGCGGGGCTTGTCTTGAAATGGGCGGGGTTTAACCGGTAATAATTAATTTGTAATATTTATAACACTAGCTTACTACCTTTATGTTTTTATGAAATACAGCAAAAACGTCAGACACACAGTGTCTGGTTACTGGTTAGAGACAGCTGAAGGTTTAAAAAAGAAAAAAAATCTCCGACAGGCAGAGACTATCTCTAATGGACATGACTTTGTTTATTTTAGGGAAAACTGGACGGGTGAGTACTTCACATGACATATGTTGTGGCACCCTCTGTAGCATGACATATGTAGCATGACATGACATATATTGTCATGTCAATCCAAAGGCCTTAAACGCTTGAACCCGGGAAATGCTGCTTGCAGCTTTAATTATTATTATTATTATTCCGCCCTAGAAACGATCGTGCAGCCCAAACCGTAAGGCCTAGAGAGCTCAAACTTGGTCAGATGGTAGTACTGGTCACAGTTACTCAGGGCCAAAATCTCAGCGGAATCGGACAATTGGGGGCGCTTCAGCGCTCATGAATTAAAAAACGTATATCTCCAATTTCATTTCCGCCATTACATTTTTTCGCTATCTCACATTTTATCCGAAACCTACTTTTGCTAACTAGTCCTAGGTTTTTCGCCTGATCAAGACCAATCCAGTGCAGTAATATTCTCTGGAGTCTCATTGTCAAAAACTTTTGAAAAAAAATCGAAATTTTGATTCAGGGTCCTTAAGGGGCCCCAAAACGTTTGGACTGTGAGGAGCCAGTTATACTAAAATGTCAATAACTCAAGAATTAAATGAGCTATCAACACCAAACTTGGGACACATGTGAAAGAGGTCAAACTGAGGTCACAGTTCAAAAACCGTGGCGATTGGCCACTTCGTGGCGCTATAACGGAAAAATCACTAAAAACAGCCATTTTTTTAAAAAAAAAAAAAGCTCTCTAGCGCCCCCAACAGTCCAAAAACCCAATTTTGTGCTGACTTGTAAGGCAAAGATTCTGATTCTGGTTCTGACTCGGAGTGGGTGGGGCCTAACCCGGAAGTAGGCGGGGCTTGTCTTGAAATGGGCGGCGCTTTGACCGGTAATAATTAATTTGTAATATTTATAACACTAGCTTACTACCTTTATGTTTTTATGAAATACAGCAAAAACGTGTCAGACACACAGTATCTGGTTACTGGTTAGAGACAGTTGAAGATTTAAAAAAGAAAAGGCAGAGACGCAATGCGAGTCGCATTCTAACAAGCAAGAACGAACCCACGTTTACCCCCTCCCCTACAGTGATAGGCTAGTCACAGCGCCTGATAGGCTAGTCACAGCGCTTCGCGCTTGAACCCTAATAAAAATACTAACAAAAACAATAGGTTTCCAGCGCTTCGCGCTTGAACCCTAAAAATCAGAACGAATACAATAGGGTTCCGCGCTTCGCGGGAATTACTAACAACAGATTTCTCCAATTGCATGAGTGAATGAGAGTGTGTGTGTGCCCTGCGATGGGTTGGCACTCCGTCCAGGGTGTATCCTGCCTTGATGCCCGAGGACAGGCTCCCAGTGACGTAGTGATGTAGTTCGGATAAGCGGTAAAAAATGAGTGAGAGAGGTTTCTCCAAAAGTTTCATTTACTATAAATGTAATGCGGGACTCTTATTTTGAAAAGTGCCAGCATACATTGCAGTCACGGATCACATTTGTGAAAAGCAATCACAGCACTACGGTTCTCAGCTCTAAAGTTTTATATTTTTGTTAACACCCCCCTAAAGGGCATAATCTCTTACGGTG